>NW_026781244.1:300000-460000 GCF_030144855.1 Hypanus sabinus | reverse complement strand
CTAGTTTAAACCCTCCCCAATAAAACTAGCAAACCTCCCTGCAAGTATATTGGTGTCCTTGTAGTTCATGTGTAACCCGTCTCTCTTGTACAGGTCCCACCTGCCCCTGAAGGGGTCCCGATGATCTAGAAATCTGAAACCCTGCCCCCTACACCAGTTTCTCAGCCACGTGTTCATCTGCCAGAGCATCGCACTCTTACCCTCACTGGCACGTGGCACAGGCAGCAATCCGGAGATTACTACCCTCTATCTCCTGTTTTTCAACTTCCTACCAAGCTCTCTGTCCTCACTCTTCAGGACATCCTGACTCTTTCTACCTATGTCGTTGGTACCGATGTGTACCACGACATCTGGCTGATCACCCTCCCACCTCAGAATGCTGTGCAGGCGATCAGAGACATCCCTGACCATGGCACCCGGGAGGCAACAAACCATCCGGGAGTCTCTGTCACAACCACAGTATCTCCAGTCTGAACCCCTGACTATGGAGTCCCCTATCACTGCTGCTCTCCTCTTCCTCCTCCCTCCGTTCTGCACTGCAGAACCAGACTCAGTGCCAGAGATCCAGCTGCCGCAGCTTGTCCCAGGTAAGCCATCCTCCCCCCGCCCCCCAACGGTATCCAAATTGGTATACCTATTTTGGAGGGGAATGGCCACAGAAGATCTCTGCATTAACTGCCCTTTCTCCTTCACTCACCTGACGGTAACACAATTACCTGTGCCCTGTTCCTTAGGAAGCTCCTCCTGGAAGCTACTATCTATAATCTGCTCAGTCTTTCGAATGATACGGAGGTCATCCTGCTCCTGCTCCAGTTCCCTAACACGGTCTGTTAGGAGCTGCAGCTGGATGCGCTTCTTGCAGGTATCGTTGTCAGGGACACTGGAGGTCTCCCTGACTTCCCACATCCTGCAAGAGGAGCATTCCAACATCCTGCCTGGCATATTCTCTAGTCTGAACAAAAAAAAGGAAAACAGAAAAACAGATGGCTGAGATGGTTGAGGACGTTTGGAATGGGCTCCTAAATGCTAACGATTTTCTATATGAGCACAATTTGTGCATCCTGACTGGCTGCATCACTGCCTTGCATAGGAACTGTACTTCTCTCAATCGTAGGACTCTGCAGAGAGTGGTGCGGACAGCCCAGTGCACCTGTAGGTGTGAACTTCCTACTATTCAGGTAATTTCAGTGACGGGGTAAAAAGTGCCCGAAGGATCATTCTGGACTGAAGGCACACCAAGCACAAACTGTTCCAGCTGCTGCCATCCGGGAAATGGTACCGCAGCGGAAAAGCCAGGACCAACAGGCTCCGGAACAGCTTCTTCCACCAGGCCATCAGACTGATTAATTCACGCTGATACAATTCTATTTCCACAATTGTATACATAAATACAGACTCACTGCCCGCACTTTATCGTAATCGTGCTGCTGGAGCAGAAAAACAATTTTCACGACATGTCCATGATATTAACCCTGATCCTGAAATTTTTTATCTGGCTGTTGTCACATTTTTTTTTTAGATCTGTTATTCATCATCCTCGTTCATATCAATCCAAGTGCGCTCCAGTACACATGGTATTTTCCAGAAATTGTTATCTAAGTTCTTGTTTTTTTGCATATTTTCCAGATCTGTTTCAGACCAGGAGATTTTACCAAAATTATACATCAATATGGGCACAGTGAGCGTTTACTACCTTTGTTATATTTTTACTGTTCAGCTCTGTTTTGCAGATTTTCTTGATCCTTGATGTAAATTCAAAGTTTGTTCAGCCTTGCAGTAAATGCAGATTTTCTTCAGCCTTGAAGTAAATTTTGTTGGAAGGTTTTCCTTTATCACACGATGATCTATCTTCTTTGCTTATTGATATCCTAAATATCCGTTTCATATTCTGTTGCATTGTATCCTGATGCTCTGTTTGATATTCTACCGGTTCTATTGTACCTTTCTTTATGTTTAATCATGTTCTGTACTTTTCTAGTCTAAAGTTCATGCTTGGATATGTGGAAATTAGTTCCATTATTTGAATTGTTTATTTCAGCTTTACTGATGCAAGCAAATAATTTCAAATCATCAATGTATAGACGTGTCAAGGTATAATTCGTATTTTTTTCTGATTAGATACCTGATTTTTATCTGTTTCAGTAAATTATGAGTGGGCTTAAAGCGAGACAAAACCATAGTGGGCTCAGTGAGTCGCTCTGGAAAATCCCTCCATTTATTTTGATAGTGGTCGTTGTTCCTCTCTGGTTGTTACTAGGACGATTATTTTACGCGAATGCTTCATCAGTTGTAAAAATTTCACGAGTATTGTATGAATTGTATATATATTTGGAACTTCTCTTAAACACACGAGGAACAGAATCAGATGTGATTTTTTTTTCTGATTGACAATATAACAGTGAAAGTTTTCTGCTTTCCACAGGGTTTGAAATAGAATTACATAATCTGTTTAGAATTCCTGTATTCTGTCTGCTCTCCTGTGAGTATATTGTGGTTATCTAAGTTGTTATCTGAGTTGTTATTAGTTACAAGACGTAAGATGCTATAATTTTAGATATAAAATTGTCTTATTATTATTAAGAGCCAATAATATCATAGTAGGTGACCATTTAGTAGTCTTATAAATGCAGAATAAAGCTGTCGTTGAGGCTGGTGGTACATACCTTCAGCCTTTTATATGTTCTCCCCCATGGGAGTGTGACAGAGAGGATGTATGAGGTGGTTTGGGGTTAAGAGAAAGGCTTTGGCTCGGGTTTGTGTCTTGCCAGCTTGATTGAGTTCCTCCAGGAGGTGACAAAGGTGATGCATGCAGTGACACATGGATATTGTCTACTTGTATATTGTGAGAGTGTTTGACAAAGTCCCACAAGGGAGGCTCATACAGAATATTAACATGCTTGAGAACTGTAGGGAATTGTCCTGGCTGCCGGGGACAAACTGGGAGAAATGTCTTGGCTGGCGGGTGGTGAATCTGTGAAATTATTGTCATAGACGGCTGAGGAAGACACTTCATTGGATATATTTAAAATGCAGGTCGATATGTTCCTGATTAGGAAGAGTGTCCACGTTTACTGGGATAATGGGGTGGAGAGGAATTGAAGAGCAAATTCACTGAGCCGAATGGCTTAATTCTGCTACTAGGTCTTATGGTTTTAGGGAGCATCTGGAGTATTGTGTTTTCTTCTGATTGTCCAGCTCTTGGAAGGATTGGAGAGGGTACAGAATGGGTTCATCAGGATGTTGCCTGGATTCGGTGACATGTGCTACAAGTAGAGTTTTGATAAACTTGGTTTGTTTATTCTGGAGTTAGAATAGAGATCTGACTGAGGTGTACAAGTTTGAGAGATATAAGTCTGGGTCGATAGCCTGTATTTTGCTTGTTGTTTTTGTTTTCATATGACTGGTGTCTAATACCAGAGGGCATTTGGTTAAGGTGAGATGGGGTAAATTTACAGCAATTGTGGGTAGTTTTTTAACAGAGTTGTGGATGCCTGGAATTTACTGTCTGGGTCAACATGGCTTTGTGAAGGGAACATCGTGCCTCACGCTAATTGAGTTTTTTGACGAGGTAACAAATAGCAATTGATGAAGGTACGGTGTAATATGTGCTCTAGATGGATTTTAGCAAGGCATTTAACAAGGTCCCTTACGAGAGACTCATCCAGAAAATCATGAGGCACTGGATAATTGGAACCTTGGCTGTTTGGATAAATAATAAATAATTGGAAGAAAGCAGAGTTTAGTAGTGGAAGGAAAGTATTCTGCCTGGAGGTCGGTGACTAGTGGAGTGCCGCAGGGATCTGTCCTGGGACCCCTGCTATTTGTGATTTTTATAAATGACCTGGATGTAGAGGTGGAAGAATGGGTGAGTGAACTTGTGGATGACATGAAGATTGGAGGAGTTGTGGATGGAGCTGGTTGTTGAAGGTTACAAGAGGATATAGACAGGGTGCAGATTTGGGCGGAAAAGTGGCAGATGGGGTTCAATCCGGATAAGTGTGAGGTGATGCATTTTGGAAGGACAAACCAGAATGCTGAGTACAAATTTAATCGTTGGTTACTTAAGAGTGTGAATGAACAGAGGGACATTGGGGTTCAAACCCATACATCCCTTAAGGTCGCTGCACGGGTTGACAGGATAGTTAAGAACTCCGTGGGATGCTCGGCTTCATTAATAGGGGGATTGAGTTCAAGAGTAGAGAGGACAAGTTGCAAATCTATAAAACTCTGGTGAGACCGCACTTAGAGTATTGTGTTCAATTCCAGTCAACTCATTATAGGAAGGATGTGGAAGCTGTGGAGAGGGTGCAGAGGAGATTTACCAGGATGTCGCCTGGTTTGGAGAACAAGTCATGTGAAGCAAGGTTAGCAGAGCTGGGACTTTTCTCTTTGGAGCGTAGAAGGATGAGAGGGCACTTGATAGAGGTCTAAAGAATTATGAGAGGCATAGATGGGGTGGATTGCTAGAACCTGTTTCCCAGGGCACCAATAGCAAACACTAGAGGGCATATGTACAAAGTTAAGGGAGGGAAGTTTAGGGGAGACATCAGGGGTAAGTTTTTTACAAAGGGTTGCGGGTGCCTGGAACAACGTGCCAGGGATGGTGGTGGAGGCTAAAACATTAAGGGTATTTAAGAACCTCTTGGACAGACTCATGGATAAAAGAAAAATAGAGGGTCACGGGGTAGTGTGGGTTTAGTACCCTTTTTAAAGGAATACATGGGTCGGCACAACATCCGGGGCGGAAGAGCCTGTACTGTGCTGTAGTATTCTAGTGTCTAGAGTGTAGTGACTAGGGTCATGTCGGAGGCAACTATGTTATAGATGCTTCTAGTTATACATGAATGTGCAGGAAATGCAAGGAAATGGTCAATAATATAAGAAAGGATACCAAAGTATTTTTCCTTTCTTTCCCGGATATATAAAGAGTGGAAAATGGGAGAGGGTCGATATCGGACCACTAGAAACTGCTGTTGTAGTTGCAGTAACGGGTGAAAAGGAAATGCCAGACAAACTCTGTCCAAGGCACTGGCAGAATTCCAAAAGGTAAAGAACATCAGCGAACACAATTGCGTGTAGGCCTATTACAAAGGAAAAGTGCTTGGAAGATGAAAGGTCTGAAGATAGAAAAGTCACCTGGACTGGGTCATACAGTGTATCAGGAGCCTGCCTGGGGTGTGTTGGGATTCCCAGAGCGTGAGGACCTGGAGTGAAGGCTTCAGCAGAACCAACAGCTGGATTAATAGAAAAGTATATTGTAGAATATTCAGGCTGCAAAGAGACACTCGTTGAACTGTTACTAAAATCCAGAGATCAGTGAATGATTAATGGCGAACTTTGATTCCCAGGCTTTGCCAAGTCACAGACTAACACTTGAGATGTGGCATTTGATCACTCACCTATCAGCTGAGGGGGTAATTCAGATAAACCTTGGCCGATGTTCATGTATTCTTGTGGATCAGGACCTGTTTAAATATGAAAAAAAAACCATGGAAACAGAGCTAAAATAATTAAAATAACTAAAATGTTTATCTCAATGTGCCTTTGTGTTCAGAGCGTGGTTTTAACATACCGAGTTCCTGTATTTCCCTCAGTATTCTGTCCAACTTCGGTAACTCAGTCCTCCACATCAGAAAGGATTCCCACATCGCCCTCCGGGCCCGGGAGCCTTTGCCATTCACCAGACTGAGGAAGAGTCTGGAACTCTCTGCCCGGTTTCCCTTCTCTGTCAGCTCAGTGACTTTCTAGAAAAGGAAACAATGGACTTATTGTGGAGCAGACAGACAGACATGGAGAATGTGCAGGAAAGTATCTGTTCATGGCCCCAGTAGCTTCAGAACAGATGCAGTCACTGGGCTGCTGCCTCATCCTCCCTGGGTTCAGTCATTAACAGAGAAACAGTAACTGAAGGAAATTCTAAATCAATAGTGTGTAAGAATAAGGATTTACTGACACCCTGCAGTAGATGCAATGTGATTAATTTCCTCGATCTGTCAATGTGCAGCATTACATCAACAAGATGTGACAACAAGAACGGAAGAGAGGGGAGAGAGAGAGAACAAAAACAAATGGATGGCGGGCATCACTGAATCGTGGCTGACAGAAGTTTATAGTTGGGTGCTTAAACCCAAGGATAAATATTGAATCAAAAGGATACGCAGGTAGGTGAAAGTGTTGGGTCGAAGCTGCTGTCATTAAAAATGAAAAGTTCTGAGAAAGAGGTGATGTCGGATTAGACGATGAGGATGTTAAGAAACTGCGTAGGTACAATGACCCTGATGGAAATTATATACAGGCGTGTTAACAGTAGCCAGGATGTAGGCTACAAATTACAACGGGGGAGAGAAGAGCATGGAAAATGGTCAATGCTAAAATTTTCACAGGGAATTTCAATATTCAGGTAGCTTTGGAAAATCAGGTCGGTGCTGAATCCCAAGTGAGGAAATTTATAGAATGCCTATGAGATGGCATTTGAGAGAAGCCTATGGTTGAGCCCACTATAGGAAAGGCAGATCTGGATTCTGTGTTGTGTATTGAACCAGATTTGATTAGGGAGCTTCAGCTAAATAAACCCTTAAGAGGCAGTGATCATAAAATAGCAAAACTCAGCCAGCAGGTTGAAAGGGAGAAGGTAAAGTTAGAGGTATCAGTGCTACACGAGAATAAAGGAATTACCTCGGCATGAGAGAGGAGCTGGGCAATAATAAATTCGGAAATGACACTAACAGGGACAATGGCAGAGCAGGAATGGCTGAAGTTTCATGGAGCAATTCAGAAGGTGCAGGACAAATGATCACAATTCTAAAGAGAGGATGATTAACCATGGCTGACGAGGTAGTCAAAGCAGCAGAAAAGCAAAGGAAACAGCACAGGGTATTACAAAATATAGTAGAAAGCTGGAGGACTGGGATGTTTCTACAGACCAACAGAAGGCAATTCAAAAGCCGTAAATAGAGAAAATATTTAATAGGAAGGCAGGCTAGAGAATGATGTAAAATAGCTTACCTAAACGTACATCTGATATATGAAGATTGAAATAGAGGAGAGTGGATATTGGACCACCGGAAAATGACTGTGGAGAGGTACTGTCAGGGGACAAGGAAATGCCGGAAGATATTGGTCGGCATTTTGCGTCAGTCCTCACTGTAAAAACACTAGAACGTGACAGATATTTGAGAATGTCCGGTGGCAGATGTGACTGTATTTGCAATTATTGCGGAGAAGGCGATTGGTAAGCTGAAAGTTCTGAAAATAGATGAGTCCAGATCAACTCATCCGATTGCTTCTGAAAGAGGAGGCGGAAGAGATTGTGGAGACATTAGTAATGATCACTCAATAATCACTAGATTTTGGAATGGTTCCGGAGGACTGATCATTTCAAACTATAGGCCAGTTAGTCTGATCAGCGTTTGGGAAGATGTCAGCAGTCGATAATTGAGGATAAGGTTTCGGGGTATTTGGATGCACATGATAAGAAAAAGGCCAACATCCATGGAAGGGAATCCTGCCTGACAGAACTGTTGGAATTTTTTGAGAGAACAGCATGCTGGGTCGACAACAGAGAGTCAGTGCAAGTTGTTTACTTGGACTTCCCGAGGACCTTTGACCAGGTGTCCCACATGACGCCGTTTAACAAGGGCCGACAGTAGGACAAGAAAGACACTGGCATGGATAGAGGATCCAAGATTTTCTCCAGACAGATTTGTCTGACTGCCAGGAAGCACAGAATGGGAACACATAGGGCTTTTTCTGGTCGAATGTTGGTGACCAGAGGTGTTCTGCAGTGGTTGGTTTTGGGACAGTTTCTTTTTCCGTTATGTCAATGATTTGTAGGCTTTATGGCCATTATTGTAGGCATTACGAAGATATGGGGAGGGAGGGGAAGTGTTGAGGAAGCAGGGATTTCGCGGGAGGACATGGACCTATGAAGAAATGGACACATCAGTGGCAATTGGAATGTAGTAGTGAGGTACGTGGCCATATACTTAAGCAGAAATAATGAAGACGTAGTCTTTTTCTGAATCTGGGAGAAAATTCAGAAATTGGATTTGTAAAGAGTCTCTGGAGACCTGGTGCATGATTCCGTGCAGTTTGTGTCGGTGTTATGAAAGGCAAATACAAGGCTAGCATTCACTTCGAGAGGATCAGAATATAAGAACAAGCACTGGCCAGACCGCACTCGCATAATTTGATCCCCTGATCAGAGAAAGTTTGTGATGGCATTGTGAAAAGTCCAGAGAGGAATCTAAATGAACAGAACCAGTGATATTAAACCAGATTTTGATGGGAATGGATCCTGGATGCACCTGTAATAGCTGGAGTGTGGGAGGATGAGGGGGAATCTAATTGTAACCTGTGGAATATCGAAAGACATTGAGAGGATGTGGAGATGTTGTTTTACGTGGGGGTGTCTAGAACCAGACGAAACAGCCTCAGATTAGAGGGACGTCCATTTGGAACAGAAATGAGGATATTATTTAGCCTAGGAGTAGTGAATCTGCAGAATCCATTGGAACTGACAGCTGCGGAGACCAGGTCATTGAGTATATTTAAAACAGAGGCTGGTATCTTCTTGACTAGTCTGGTCAGCAAAGTTCACTGGGAGAAGGCAGGAGAATGGGGTTGAGAGGGATAGTACATCACCCATGATGTCATGGCGGAGCAGAATCGATGGGCCTAATGGCCAATTGTGCTCTGATGCCTTATGGTCTCATGATGTGTAAAGACAAAAGAAGATTCAGTATCAATCAGTGAGGCTATCTTATAATGGAGGTGGTTACTGCCTGGCGCTCATACCGTAAAATGGTAATTACTTCCTGAATGCAGGCATGGGTTTCCTGATTAACTCAGGAATTATGAACAAAACGTTGACTAGTCTTCAAGCAACATACACCGATGATGGAATTAAGGTAACAGAATATGGATGGGCTTAGGACATTGTTCTGAGAAATAAGAGAGGCAGGGTTTAAGGGGAAGCACAACATTGAGGGCCAAAGTGCCCGTACTGTGCTGTACTGAAATAAATCATCATAATTCCCTGATGGTCCACTGCACTGTAAAATAATCCTTCAGTTTCACTGCTACCAGGTCTGATGAGTTACCGTTGTGAAAGAGATTTAACCAGTAAAGCAGACGTCTCCAGATGATATTCCTGGATTTAGTTGCTTCAGGTGTGATAGAGTAGGAGGGGCCAGAGGAGGAGGTGTTGCATTGCTTGTCCGAGAAAATCTTATGGCGGTGCTTTGGATGGATAGATTAGAGAGCTCTTCTAGGGAGACTATTTGGGTGGAATTGAGGAATGGGAAGGGTGTAGTAACACTGATAGGAGTGTATTATAGGACCTAAGGGGGAGCGTGAATTGGAAGAGCAAATGTGTAAGGAGATTGCAGATATTTGTAGTAAACACAAGGTGGTGATTGTGGGAGATTTTAAATTTCCACACGTAGACTGGGAAGCTCATTCTGTTAAAGGGCTGGATGGTTTAGAGTTTGTGAAATGTGTGCAGGATAGTTGTTTGCAACAATACATAGAATTACCGACTAGAGATGGGGCAGTGTTGGATCTCCTGTTAGGGAATGCGATAGGTCAGCTGACAGATGTATGTGTTGGGGAGCACTTCAGGTCCAGTGATCACAATAGCATTAGCTTCAATATAATTATGGAGAAGGACAGGACAGGACCTAGAGTTGAGATTTTTGATTGGAGAAAGGCTAACTTTGAGGAGCTGCGAAGGGATTTAGACAGAGTGGATTGGGTCAAGTTGTTTTATGGGAAGGATGTAATAGAGAAATGGATGTCATTTAAGGGTGTAATTATGAGGGTACAGAATCTTTATGTTCCTGTTAGGTTGAAAGGAAAGGTTAAAGGTTTGAAAGCACCATGGTTTTCAAGCGATATTAGAAATTTGGTTCGGAAAAAGAGGGATGTCTACAATAGATATAGGCAGCATGGAGTAAAGGAATTGCTCGAGGAATATAAAGAATGTAAAAGGAATCTTAAGAAAGAGATTAGAAAAGCTAAAAGAAGATACAAGGTTGGTTTGGCAAATAAGGTGACAGTAAATCCGAAAGGTTTCTACAGTTATACTAAAAGCAAGAGGATAGTGAGGAATGAAATTGGCCCCTTAGAGAATCAGAGTGGTCAGTTATGTGTGGAGCCGAGAGAGATGGGAGAGATTTTGAACGATTTCTTCTCTTCGGTATTCACTAAGGAGAAGGATATTGAATTGTGTAAGGTGTGGGAAACAAGTAAGGAAGTTATGGAACCTATGACAATTAAAGAGGTGGAAGTACTGGCGCTTTTAAGAAATTTAAAAGTGGATAAATCTCTGGGTCCTGACAGGATATTCCCCAGGACCTTGAGGGAAGTGTAGAGATAGCAGGAGCTCTGACTGAGATCTTTAAGATGTCATTAGAAACGTGGATTGTGCCGGAGGATTGGCGTATTGCTCATGTGGTTCCATTGTTTAAAAAGGGTTCTAGAAGTAAGCCTAGCAATTATAGACCTGTCAGTTTGACATCAGCGGTGGGTAAATTAATGGAAAGTATTCTTAGAGATAGTATTAATAATTATCTGGATAGACAGGATCTGATTAGGAGTAGCCAGCATGGATTTGTGCGTGGAAGGTCATGTTTGACAAGCCTTATTGAGTTTTTGAAGACGTTACGAGGAATGTTGACGAGGGTATGGCAGTGGATGTAGTCTATATGGACTTCAGCAAAGCCTTTGACAAAGTTCCACATGGAAGGTTGGTTAAGAAGGTTCAGTCGTTAGGTACTAATGCTGAGTAATAAAATGGATTCAACAGTGGCTAGTTGGGAGATGCCAGAGAGTAGTGGTGGATAATTGTTTATCGGGATGGAGGCCGGTGACTAGCAGGGATCTGTTTTGGGCCCAATGTGGTTTGTAATATACATAAATGATCTGGATGATGGGGTGGTAAATTGGATTAGTAAGTATGCCGATGATACTATGGTAGGAGGTGTTGTGGATAATGAGGTAGGTTTTCAAAGCTTGCAGGGAGATTTATGCCGGTTAGAAGAATGGGCTGAACTTTGGCAGATGGAGTTTAATGCTGAGAAGTGTGAGGTTCTACATTTTGGCAGGAATAATCCAAATAGAACATACAGGGTAAATGGTAGGGCATTGAGGAATGCAGAGGAACAGAGAGATCTAGGAATAACAGTGCATAGTTCCCTGAAGGTGGAGTCTCATGTAGATATGGTGGTCAAGAAGGCTTTTGGAACGCTAGCCTTTATAAATCAAAGCATTGAGTACAGAAGTTGGGATGTAATTTTAAAATTGTACAAGGCATTGGTAAGGCTAATTTTAGAATATTGTCTGCAGTTCTGGTCACCGAATTATAGGAAAGATATCAATAAATTAGAGAGAGTGCAGAGACGATTTACTAGGATGTTACCTGGGTTTCAGCACTTAAGTTACAGAGAAAGGTTGAACAAGTTAGGTCTCTATTCATTGGAGCGTAGAAGGTTGGGGGGGGGATTTGATCGAGGTATTTAAAATTTTGAGAGGGATAGATAGAGTTGACGTGAATAGGCTGTTTCCATTGAGAGTAGGGGAGATTCAAACGAGAGGACATGATTTGAGAGTTAGGGGGCAGAAATTTAAGGGAAACGAGGGGGTATTTCTTTACTCAGAGTGATAGCTGTGTGGAATGAGCTTCCTGTAGAAGTAGTAGAGGCCAGTTCAGTTGTGTCATTTAAGGTAAAGTTGGATAGGTATATGGACAGGAAAGGAGTGGAGGGTTATGGGCTGAGTGAGGGTAGGTGGGACGAGGTGAGATTAAGAGTTCGGCACGGACTAGGAGGGCCGAGATGGCCTGTTTCCGTGCTGTGATTGTTATATGGTTATATGATGAATTTATAGATCAGCATCAGATTTACAGATTATCTCTTGCCTTTGGATAATGCCTGTGTGATTCATTACAGACAGAGCCAATGAATCCCAACGAGAACAGAGCTACTCACGGGTGTAACACACTTGATTTTCTAATACCACTCATGGCTGAATAGGTCAGATCTAGGACAAGACAATCATTGTTTTTGAGCTCCAAAGAGAGTGACCTGAAATGGTGTGTCCCTGTCTCTCTTTAGTCAGATATTCAGCAAGTTAGCAGTTCTTTTTGTTTGCCCTTTCCCTTTCAGGAAATCCTATTGATCTTCTTCCCTTTCAGGACAACCTGTTGATTTTTTGGGATCATGGGATATCAGCAAGTCACCAGATTTATTCTATGTTTTGTGCTTTCTTCCGCCCTTTCAGATCAAACTATTGATGTTTGTGGTCATGAGATATCAGCTTTGTGCGTGATCTTTCACATCCAATCAATCTCGGAGTATTTCGTGGAAGTTACCAGGAAAGTTGAAGAAGGGAAGGTTGTGGATGTTGTCTACATGGACTTCAGCACGGTTTTTTACAAGGTCCCGTATAGGAGGTCGGTATAGAAGATTCAGTTGCTTAGCATTCAAGATAAAGTAGTAAACTGGATTAGACACTAACTTTTTGGAAAGAATCCGGAGTGTCACTATAGACTGTTGCATTTCTGTTTGGTGCCTGTATCTCGTGCAGTGTCACGGGGATCGGTGCTGTGCCTGTTGTTGTTTGTCATCTATATCAATGATCTGGATGAAATTACGGTTAAGAGCATCAGCACATTTGCTGATAACTCCAACATTGGGAAGGAGCAGTGGACAAAGAGGAAGATTACACGAGATTGCAGTGAGGTCTGGACCAACTGCAGAATGGACTTAAAAGGGGCCGATGCAATTTAATGCAGACAGGTGCAAGATGTTGCACTTTGGATGGACCGATCAGGGTAGATCTTACAGAGAGACCGGTAGAACAAAGTGATCGGGAATACAGGTGCATAAGCCATTGAAAGTGGCAGCAAATGTTGCTAGGCTCTGAAAGAAAGTTTCTTAGCGCATTAACCTTGGTAAATGAAAATATCGTGTACGATATGATGTTATATAAGACGCTGGAGAGGCCTCATTTGGATATTATGTGCAGTTCTGCACACCTAACTGCAGGACAGATGGAAATAAGTTTGAAAGAGTACAGAAAAAAAAAAACATTACAAGGATGTTACCTGGACTGGAAGACCTAAATTATAAGAAAAGAGTGAACTGATTAGGACTTTATTCGTTGGAACATGAAAGATTGAGCAGAGATTTGATAGAAGTGTACACAATTACATTGGGATATAGATCGGATAAATGCAAGCAGGCATTTTGTACTGAGGTAAAGAGGTACAACAACAAGAGGTTATCACTAAAGGGTGAAAGGTGAAAAGTTCAAAGGGTACAAAGGTGAAACCGGTTTACTCAGAGGGTGGTGAGAGTGCAAAACTAGCTAGCAGGGTAAGTGGTGCAAGTGGTGAAGAGAATTCTGAATAGATGCTTGCGTAAAGAGTGTATCGAGCGCCATGGCCCGGTGCAGGTCAGTGGGAATAAGTAGATTCTGTAGTCTGGCATGGAATAGATGGGCCAAAAGGCCTGTTTCTGTACTGTACTTTGCTGTGACTATGACAAGTCAGCCACACATTGTTTGGGATCTCACGGAGCCAAGACAAGCTGTGGTTAGCTGGTTTCCCTCCCTCAGGTACCGCAGTGAAGCCGGTTGGCCCAATTGACAGATTAATACTCATCCTGGATTAATGAGATGAGGTGAAGCTACCCGACGGTTCAGCCAAGATTTGAAATGTTTCACACCGAATGCCTTTTGGAAGTCCAGATATGCAGCCACTGCTCTTACTTCACACTGATAAATACAGCAGGTGATACAGGAAAAGGTGATGCTCAACCTGCAGTTCCCAGTGCTCCCCACCTTAAAAACTGAAACCAGATCTGCGAGAGACAAGTCAGAGATCAAAGTCTCCATTCCCAAGTCGATCTCCTAAAACGTGCAGGAGATTATTGTTGATCACTATTCCCTCTGATACCAGCAGATCAGTGACAATACACGAACTGCACTCACCTCATTTTCTTCTCTACTGAAATGTCCCTCCTTTGTCAACATCCAACCCAGTCTCTCAACCTTTTCTTCAATTGCTTGTTTGAGTCTGTCCCTGTAGAACTTTGTCAGTTGGTACAGTCGATATTCCTCCCCCTGTGCCAGGAGGTCGGAGATTGTAAACTCTGGCTCTGTGAATATAAAAAGGAAAATGTAGGCTTGAACTCAGATATCCCTCGTCTCCACCACTCTCACCCAACTCAACAAAAAAAAACCGTGTCTCGAACCTGCCTCCAGATACAAAATTGGATTAATTCTCCATCTCCAACACCATTACACTGAGCACGGAGTCCCCCTACGGCTGTGTGCACAGACCACTTCTGTTCACTCTGCTGACCCACGACTGTGCTGCAAGACACAGCAAGAACGACGAGTCAGCTTACAGAGAGGAGGTGCAGCAGCTAACGGACTGGTGCCGAGCCAGCGGCCTGTCTCTGAATGTGAACAAAACAAATTTCTTGGTGTTCATCTCGTGGAGAATCTCACCTGGTCCCTCAACACCAGCTCCATAGCAAAGAAAGCCTAGCAGTGTCTCCACTTTCTGCGAAGGCTGAGAAAAGTCCATCTCCAACACCCCCCATCCTCATCACATTCTAAGGTGGTTGTATTGAGAGCATCCTGAGCAGCTGCACCACTGCCTGGTTCAGAAATTGCACTATTTTAGATCGCAACACCCTGCAGCGTATAGTGAGGTCAGCTGAGAAGACCATCGGGGTCTCTCTTCCCGCCATGATGGATATTTACACTACACACTGCATCCGTAAAGCCAGCAGCATTATAAAGGATCCATGCACCCCTCAAACAATCTCTTCTCCCTCCTGCCTTCTGGGAAAAGGCTCCGAAGCATTTGGGCTCTCACGGCCAGACTATGTAACAGTTTCTTCCCCCAAGCTGTCAGACTCCTCAATACCCAGAGCCTGGCATGACACCTTACTGCCCTATTGTCACGTATATTATTTATTGTAATGTCTGCACTGTTTTGTGAACTTTATGCAGTCCCAGATAGGTGTGTAGTTTAGTGTAGTTGTTGTGTGTTTTTCTTCTTTTCCTCTGTTGTTTTTTTTACGTAGTTCAGTCTAGTTTTTGTAACGTGTCATGTAACACCGTGGTCCTGAAAAACGACTCATTTTTACTATGTACTGTATCAACAGTAATGGTCGAAATGGCAATATAAAAGTGACTTGACTTGACTTGAATCTAACACTTGCCTTAAAGCCTAACCAACAATGTTCTAGGCATTACGTAATAGAAGGACCACATTTAATATAAACCAGTCCATCCCCCATCCGACCCATTCACCTGTTTAAATTTGGATGGGCATAAATGTTGGGATGGTTGGTAATATTTGCTTCCCAGAGATACTCTCTCCATCCTAGCGAATACATTTCCCCTGATACACATCCCGTAAACACTCTCCTCATCTGGACAGCTGCATTTCCTCCAATTCACATCCTGGAAATCCTCAGAGCAGGTAGTACATTTCCTGTAGTGGGGTAACAGCTACCCAGTGCACCACATGTACCACACCCACACATTTTCCCTCTCCTCTGACCAACCCTCCAACAGGGCTCCACCCTGTTTACCCTCCACCCTGCCGCATTCTGTGAGCACGTCACCCTCATATTTCACTCACCCGATCCTTCTTTGGGACTTGGCAGTCCTGTGTTCAATGAGCTTCCGAGCTGACAGGCAGTCGCCTCACTTGTGCCGGTTCCAGGGTCCTGATCGGTGTCTCTGACGTCACTGTCTCTGGGCTGAATTTTCTCCTCCTTCTCTGCGGCCGGACCGGATTCCATTGGGACACCGCTCTCAATCTGACCCTGCGCTGGTACCTTGCTTCCCTTGTCCCGATCATCTTCCCTCGATGATCCGCCTGGTAAAATCCTCTTCAATACGTTCCATACTAGTTTCAATTTTCCACATGAAATAAGTGATGAATTTCAGGTTATACAAGTGTGATTTAGATCTGAGCAAAACTGATTCAGACTACAATGGAGCAGAGACTCTGGCTGACCAGATTGGGAGTGGAACTGAGCTGGTTAATGTGACTCGTATATCCTGTCAGGTGCCCATCCCGATAAGCTGGTGACTGGACACATTTACTCCCAGTAAAATAGCACGATCGGGACAGTAATACCAATCACAGCAGCTGAATGCACGGATGACCACGGAATCATAATGCACCGGTGTCCGGTGATACTGGGAAATATCACTGTGATTATCTTCCACAAGCTAAAATCTCCCTCGGTCACTAACTGTCCAGTAGTCTGTGTCACACAAAGACCAGCAACGGGATTACACATGGTCCAGTCTGCTGGATCACACATTCTCCACTTGCTTTGTCACACGAGGGGCTGGAGACTGGACAAGGGAACTGAAGTTGCTTTCTCCAGTCCCCTTGGTCACCGACTGACCATTCCCTTGAGACGCACGTCCTCCGGTCCCCTGGGTCGCAGGCTGACCATTCCCTTGAGATCTATGCTGTCCTCTCCCCTGGTTCCCATCTTATCCCCCACCTGCTGATCATCATGTAACAACTATGCATGTCATTGGCAAAGTCTTGGTTATAGAGCTTTGTGTGTAGTTGCAGTTGCTAATCTATAGGATGGAGGTGATGAAGCTGGAAAGTGTGAAGTGAAGAATGAACACTACGGTACTGGGCTAGGGTGTTGTTTTTTGTGTTATATGGTTGGGCTGGGACAGCTTGCCCTGGAGCTCAGGAGCTTGAAGGGTGATCTTACACACACACACACACACACACGCACACACACACATACAGACACACACACGCACACATGCACGCACACACACACACACACACACACACACACACACACACACACACACACACACACACACACACACACACACACACACACACACACACACACACACAGTAATCAGGTGTGCAGATAGGATAGATGGTCACAGTCTTTTTCCCTGGGTAGGGGAGTCTGAGACTCGAGGGCAGAGATTTAAAAGGGACCAAAGGGGCATTTTTTCACGTGGTGGCTAATGGGTATAAATTACATGCATCCGGAAGAGGCCGCAAACACAAATAAAATTACAAAATTGAGAGCATGTGGGCAGGAAAAATGGGAGATACTAGGGAAATTTGGGAAAACTGCAGGAAAATGGGACATTTAGATCAGCATGAATTATATGGGCCGAAGGACCCGTTTCCATGCTGGAGCATCGTTTTTATTCCAGCTGGAATCTCAGATTTGAGCACAATCACAATATCTACAGGTGACAGAGATATTTGGTCATTGCTTGTGCCGGGTTTCCCAGCCAAGATCCTGGGAGTTTAAATTCAGGTAGAAGATCATATCAAGAAGGAAATATTTAGAAACTCAGGTTCACCATTTCTCCACAGCCCAGACATTCACTGGGGTGTTAACACTCCGAAGCAGATCACAAATGTATCTACAATGAGCTGCCTCCTGATCCTCAGCCATTCCCAGCACCGGCAATGATCTCCGCTCCGCTGCAGAAAACAGATTTCGGTGACACCCCTCCTCCTTTGCGTAGCAGGAAAGAAAAACCAGGGGGGAGTTGGCAGCTTTCCTTCCAAAACCTGAAATGCTGTGTTATCATAGAAGCTCTGAAATCCCGGAAATGCTCCTATCATCTGGTTCTGAATTTTACAAATGAAAGTTGAGGATGTCTTACATATCAGGGCCTGTCTGGAGGTGAAATGGACCCTGACCCTGAACATTCACATAAACCACAAGATCGCTGTCACATTCCTGTCTCTGTTTCACTCACGACCACCTGATTCAGGAGTCCCTGCTCCTTTCACTCAGCTGAAGCTTTGTATGATGAGCGGAGTGATTCGACCATTACTAGTGTCAGTTCCCTGCGCTGGAACTGTTGGATTGATCAATTACTCAAGGCCGCTTTACCAGTGGGATAAATGACACGGCTTGATGAAACTTTTCTATGCACTGTTAACACCCCTGTCAGGTTTTTTTTTCATCTGAACTATTGTGTACAAACGCGATAAAAGTTTAATTCAAAGATCCCTCTGATCATACCTTTGTCCATTCTGATTCTGACTGACGATTGTTGATTGTCGTCGTCTTGTTCACACTTTGGTCGCTCTGCAGGACAGCTCCACCTGCTGGTGAGGCTCTAAATTTCACAACAAGCAGACAGTGAGTCAGAGAGTACGACTACTTTGCAAATATGACAGTATTTCTATCCCTTGTAGCATTTGGCATGGGGACCAAACATTCCCTGTTAGTAACCACTTCCACACCATATCTGTCCACTGATACCTGGCGCATCTACTGACAGAGTCACAGAGCAAGAAAATGCAAATTCAGAGCGTTCAGCCCAACGACACAATGCCAACCACAGTGCCCACTGAGATGGTCAGAATTTCCTGTGATAGGGCCATCTCCCTTCTGGCCTCTTCACTCCATCTACACACCCCAACTGCTTTTTGATTTATGGAACTGCACCTGCCTCATCCACTTCCTCTGGCTGTTTCCTCCACATGATCCCCAACATCTGCATGAATCCGCTGCTGATCAGATTGGGTTTGCAATCTCTTTACCAGACCCTGTCCATTTAGATCCCCTAGATGCTATGATAATCTTCTCTGTGAACAACAAATACTAATGTTGTGCATTCTGCGAACTTACCAGTCAAGTAATCCTTGTGCAACCGCATCCAAATCATTGCTATAAAATAACGAATTTCAAAGGTCCCAACTTGTAGCCCCACGGCACACCGCTAATTACACGCCTCCATTGCGAGGAGAAATCTTCAACCACCACTCTTTGCTTGCTACCTTGAAGCTAATTTTGAATACATCCAATTTGCTCTCTCCGGACAGCATGGAACCTGATCATCGAGACCAAGCTGCCACGTGACACCTTGTCAAAGGCTTTACTGAAGTCCCTTGCACAACATCCATGGGAGCATAACTTTGAATTTCCACCTCTGCTTAATGTCGCCTTCACAGGTTTTGACAATGCAATTAGCAGAAAAGTACTTGATGAGGCCAAGGTCTGTCAAGCTAAATTATGGGTTGCCATGTGCTAGTTTGGACTGAATAAAATGCAGTGTTGGGATATTTTCCTTTATAAATGGTCTGTTCTCTGCAGAAGCCTACGCGACGATATATTCGAGGGTAAGTATATCACTGCAGATTGCAATAGCCATTGGGATCAAGGGCATGTTGCTGCAGTTCATGGTAATTCCACATTTCTGCAATCACTACAACATGACACAGTTGGGGCTTCTTATAAAGCGAGGAAATTGTCAATGCATTTTAAGCTGATTATAACGTAACAAGGAAACATCAGAACTAACCAAAAGCTTCTTCAGATGATGCAGCACCTTCAAATGAGCAAACACTCAGAGAATGTGAGTGACTTTAAAGAGCTGGGCTTCTGAAAGCACATTACCAGACCTGGAGTGATTGCAACTTGCTCTGACCGAGGCATTCCACCTATTTCGTACCTTCCTTTGTAAAGGTCTGTAATGTTTACAGGACCAGTGTTCGAGTGAATGAGACTCACCAAACTTTCTCCTGACTGAATCAATGAAAACTCTGAGTCAGAGGGTTCTCTTCAGTTGGTACTCTCAGTCCTCGGGCTGGTTCACTTGTCGCTGTTCCCTCGTTCTCATTCGTGACTTTCCAGCTGTCGGCTTTTCTTCCAATAAATCTCTCACCGCAGGTCTAACTTTAACCAGAGAGATAATGAAGCTCATTAACAATACAAAGGAGAAAAAATATTTCTGCTCAATTTTTTCAAAAGCGAATCTCACTGAAATTTAAACGCTGAAGACAAATAAAAAGATCTCATGGAACAAATCATTAATTTTCCCTCACACGTCACAAATCCTGATACGGGATACGAAGGACTCATCATTCAGTCATGATGAGATATCAGAGCAGAATGAAGTGATTCATTCCATCGAGTCTCCTCCATCATTCAAACATGGTTGATTTTGTTTTGCCCCAATGCCATATTCCTGCGTCCCCTTATAGTGCTGGAAACTCGGTGCAGCAGATTGCATCTGTGGAAAAAGACACTGTGGAAGACCCAGTATCAGAACTGGGATTATGCAGGATGATGCGTGATATGCTGAACTCTTAATTGCGCAATTTGGCCCAGATCGCATCCTTGCTCATACCTATAATGGGGGAGGTACAACACACAGTGTTCTGAAAAAATAGTAAAAGTGATTATCGGGGCATTAATAGTGATCTTTAGAGAAACGAAAACAAAAAGCTCTTGAATTTATAGTAAATGGACCGTCTAGTTATTCGCTGTTCAGAATTAGTTCTATATTGTTAAGCACCTGAGCATCATTGCCTTAAAGTAGGCTCCTATGGACAAGGAGAAATTATTATTAATTTTTCTTGCGTTATTCATTACTATTTCCTGGATACCAGAGAGGCTCCCGGTGAAACTGTTTTGTCCACTCTATTGACTTTTAACATCTCCTCTATAACAGGAAGCACGATAATGTACCATATTCAATCGTGATTAATATGCATAGAATGTAATGTGGGTCGGTCTCCAATGTTCCATCTAATGACTATTTTTGCAGCTACATGGATCAACCATTGCTCTGAGACGGAAATTTTCACACGGACCGAGAAAAGCACCACATCATAGATGTGTCCTCTTTTGTAAAATGCATCTATGAATATTTTAGGATGAAGACAGACAAGAGAAAAAAAATTCTATTGATTTTAATTACTAATTAAAGGACAGGATAAAAATGCAGTACAACAAAGAAAAACGTTCAGGTTTCATAAACGTTTATCCTGCAGTATTTACTTCCATCTGCGCTGCAACAAAGGCTCCGTTTGTGGAAGCATTTTGGTTACGCAGACGAAAGGCTAACAATTACACCAGTGCCCAAGAAGAGCAGTGTGAGTTGCATTAATGACTATCATCCATAGCAATAACAGTTACTGTGAGGAAATGCTTTGAGAGGTTTGTGATGGCTAGAATTAGCTCTTCTCTCAGCAAGGAGCTGGGCCCACTGTAATTTCCCTGTATCCACAGTAGATCACAATGCAATCTCATCGGCTCCTCACGCGGCTTTGGATTACCTTGACAATATGAATACTTACATCAGAATGCTGTTTCTCAACCAGAGCTCAGCATATAATGCAATTATTCCAACAGTTCTGATCAAAAGGCTCGAACCGCTGGGCCTTTCTACCTCCCTCTGCAACCGGATCCTCAATTTCCTTAACGGAAAACCACAATCTGTGCGGTTTGGATGTAACGCCTGCACATCACCATCGATACTGGTGCGCCTCAAGGATATGTGCTTTGCCCACTGCCCTACTCTCTCTGCACCCATGGCTGTGCGGCTTGGCACTGCTCAAGTGCCAGTGACAAATTTGCTCATGACACCACTATTGTTGGCAGATTTTCAGATGGTGAGGGGAAGGCAAACAGGAGCGAGATATATCACCTGGATGAGTGGTGTTGCAGCAACAAACTTGCCCTCAATGTCGGTAAGACCAATGTTCTAATTGTGGACTTCTGAATGGGTAAAATGAGGTCACACTCACACAACAATCATCATTGTTTGGTCAGCAGTGGAAAAGTGAGCAACTTCATGTCCCTGTGTGTCAGCATCTCTGAGGATCTATCCAGGGCCCAGCATATCGATGCAGTTACAAAGAATGCACGGCAGCCGTTATAGTTCATTAGGAGTTTGATGGGATTTGGGATGTGACCAAAGACTAGTGGATTTCTACAGTTGTACCGTAAAAATTGTTCTAACTGTCTGCACGTTGCTTCATATGGTAGGGTGGGGGAAGTGATGAAGCTACTGCACAGGATCGAAATACTCTGAGGAAAGTTGTCAATACAGTCAGCTCCATCATGGGCAGTAGCCTTCGTAGCATCCAGGACATCGTCATGGAGCGATGCCTCAAATTGGCGGCATCAGTCATAAGGGATCTGCTTCACCAAGGAGATGCCCTCTTCTCATTGGTATCACTAGGAAGGTGGTACAGGAGATTGAAGGCACACACTCAACTAGTTCGGAACCACTTCCTTCCCTCTGTCATCCCATTTCTGAATTGACATGGAACCCATGAACCTACTTCACTGAATTCATTTTTGCAATAATTATTTAACTTTTAGTAACAGATATTTACTGTAATGCAGTTTTTTCTCTACTATTATATATTGCATTGTACTGCTGCCACAAAGCCAACAACATTGACTACGTATGCCTGTGATATGACACATCCTCCTGATGACTCTTCGGGGATTAATTCCGATTGAGTCCATCGGGCTGAAGATCCATTTCCCGTGTTCTTCTCTGTTCCCCATTAGCAAACGGTGCAGCTGGACGGCCAAAGATCACATCCTCATCCCTGGGACAATAACAGCCATCGTGAGCCAGTAATACCGCTGCTCCACTTGTCAGTGATGGGAAACCATCTTTATCGTTTCACTTTCCAGAGAGCCGGACTCTGGGCATTGACGATTTGAGGCTGTGTTCACAGGGATATCCCAGGCTTTTTGAAACAGACTCGTTCCTACTGCCCTGAGAGGACACTTGCAGTGTGGATGGTCCTGCAGCAGCCCTGGGGTCATCAGATCCTAGACTCAGACAATGGGCAACAACACAGATACACAAAGTCTCTACACACCCCCCCCCCCCCCATTTCCTAACTTTTATGGTTCGTTTCTCCCCAGAGCAGTGAAAGTATGATGTGCAAGAATGTTGTTGGTCAGTTATCAGACTGGAACAACGTGACACTTACTGCTCTGGGAGAGAGAACAGTTAATTTACTGAATTAAAAATATATAGTTCAGTACAATGGAGCAAGACATTTGGCAGAGTCCCACCTGGGAGATTAGTCAAGGAGGTTTGGCATTCAGAATGAGGTGGTAAATTGGTTTGGACATTGGTTTTGCGGGAGAAGCCAGTAAGTGGTGGAAGATGGTTTGACTCTCTGACTGGAGACCAGTGACTCGTGGGGTGCAGTGGGGGTCGGTGCTAGGTTCAATGTTGCTTATCATCTCGCTCAACGTTCTGGATGATTTAATTACTGCAATAGTTGTTTTTTGTTCAACAGTAGGTTATTTGCCGAGGTCCGTACTTAATAACTTAGTTTACAGTAACACTGTAGTCAGAGATTTTCTTGAGCACAGACCAGGCAGAAATTGGCCACTCAGCCCATCGAGCCTGCTGCCCCACACAGTGAAATCATGGTGTTCGCTCTGCCACCTGTCGCTTTCTGTAACTGGTCACCACCCCACCCACAATGTTTGTTATGTATCGAGACCTTGAACAGAATCAACGTCTTTTCTTTTAAAGGACGTTGAGGAAATCAGCTCGAAACACCAACAATAAACACAGTCATGAGAAAAACGACATGCATTCATCTGAAGTCACAAGTTTTGGAAACAGAAGCCGTGTTGACTAAACATCTTTTTGCACACTTGCTTTGGAATCGTAACCCCTGATTCAGGAACTGTTTTTAACCTTGACATGAATTGTGGAGAATCTCAACCATGCAGACAGGATAATGCAAGAACACAAATACCACGACCGCCAGAAGAGACAAAATAAAGCGAATAACTTCTTCCAACACACACAAAATGCCGGACGAGCTCAGCAGGCCAGGCAGCATCTGGGAAAGGAGTCTTGCCGAAGGGTTTCAGCCCAAAACGTCATCTGTTCACTCTTTTCCTAGATGCTGTCTGGTCTGCTGAGTTTCTCCAACATTCTGTGTGTGTTGCTCCAGCATCTGCAAATGTTCTCTTGTTTGCAAGTAACTTCTTGATCACTGATCCAAAACACGGGTAACGTGTCAACTGGAAGTAAAGATCAGAAATAAAGAACAGAAGCTGAATTCACCTTAATTCACTAAGAACGTTTAGTCTCCCTGTGGGTATATTTTCAAGTCGTTTTCTTCTAGTTTTACACCAGACCATCAGACGAGGGCCATTTAGTAACTATGGGGGAGGGGCTGATGTTGCTGCTCTGTGAGACTCACAGTGCAATTTTCTGTGTGCAAGCTGCTGCCTGTCTGCAGGGCAAATTCTGACATGCAGGCATTCCTCGGAGCAGGGAGCGGCTTCTCTGCTGAAAACAAACAAACTACTTCAACATTTCATGCTCACCTTCAACTGTGAACAAAGCTAATTTAACACTGAATTTAAATATTTCTGGAACAGGAAAAAACATTAAAACACCGACGATATAGAAAAGAAAGTTCACCAGTGTCTGCAATCTGAATGTCTACTTATTACAATTGCTATTAGACGTTGAGAGTTTCCAGTAGTTTATTTTACTTCAAACACCCAATATCTGTAGTTTTAATATATGTATATTTGCGACTTAATTAAATGAATCGATGTGTGGCATAGTCCATGGTGATGTTCCGAATGCCAATATCTTACAGTAGTTCTGTATTCTCAATGTTTTCCTGTGTATGTGAGTGAGTGTGTGTCAGGGAGGGTGAAGAGGGAGAGAGACTCTTTCGCTGCCCTGTGGGGACATCTTGCATATCACTGCAGAAAGGTTTTTCTACAGCGCCTCAGCAGAAACCAACTGGAGAATGTTTGTAGTTGAAGGTAATTGTTTCTTTTAATCCACTTGGTCAATAACTAATTGTTAATTTGAGGATTCCGGAGTTCCCTTCTCCCACTGACTTCCCTCCCGAGCCCGACAAAAGCCAAACCCCATTGTAAATGCTCCCTGGTTCTGAAGAATCGGAGACAACACTTACTGTGATGTTGAAACCGGACGGAGTTCAGTGAGGTGCCGGGTGAGCAGTGTGCTCACCATACACAGAGATGTCAGTCTGAGCCGCTAAACCCGAGGTTATTCGGTTATATAGTGTCTGTCGCTCATTACAAAACACTCGCTTTCCTTCCCGCGCTATCCTCCCACTTGCCCCCTTCCCGCTGCGCTCTTCTCCCACCCCCCGTCCACTTTTCCTCCCACCCTCTCCTTCCCCACCTACCCCGAGCTCTCTCCATCATGAAAAGAATATTTTAGAAACAAATATAGACAATGTGAGTCTGAAGGAAGAAATGATAAAATTCCAGAAAGTCACAGCAAGCAGAGCATCAACTGTAATTGGTAACGTTGTGGTTTCGAAATCATCGCTAGTGTTCTTTATATCAGCTTTCACATTCATTGACCCACCCTGCAGCAGAAATAGTGAAGCAGACTAATAATGTGAATG
The DNA here is from genome assembly GCF_030144855.1 of Hypanus sabinus. Lineage (NCBI taxonomy): Eukaryota > Metazoa > Chordata > Chondrichthyes > Myliobatiformes > Dasyatidae > Hypanus > Hypanus sabinus. The sequence continues at coordinate 434,775 of NW_026781244.1, read as the reverse complement.
TTTTCAAACCCAAATGAGAGGGAAACTTCAAACCAGTTGGATATGGTTTTAGCAGAATGGCCTAAAGTTCTGCTTCGGAAGAACTGCCTATGGTTCTGTGGAATGTGCAGGGCCAAACAGCTGCTTACACCAGACCCTGAGCTTGGAATCTCCCAGAAAAACAACCGGCACCTTTTCCCAGTACCCTTTCAACCTTACTTATTTCTCTTCTATAGATAGATGACCAAAACTGCAGTCAATACTCCAAATTCGAACTCAGCAATGTCTTTTATTCCACCGCACTCTTTAGTGCGCTATCGTTTACTGTGTAAGACCTGCACAGTGCAACACTTTGCACTTACCTGCATCTGCAATTTGCAGCTCAGTATTTGCAGCTGCGCCAGATCCCACTGTAGCCTGTCTCTCTGCCGACCACACGTCTATCCACTCTGTCCCTCTCGTAATCTTATAAACGTCCGTCCAGTCTCTGGAGAAAACAACACAAGTTTGTCCAGCCTCTCGTTATAGCTCATGCCCTCTAATCCAGGCAGTGTCCTGGTAAACCTGTTCTGCGCCCTCTCCAAAGCCCTGACATCCTTCCGAGAATGGGTGCGACCAGAACTGTATGAAACACTCCCGATGTGGATTAACTAGTTTTACAAAGCTGCAACACAACTTCCCGACTTTTGAACTCAGTGCTTCAACTAATAAAGACAACCACGCCATTTGCCTTCTTAACCACCCGATCAATCTGTGCAGTCTCTTTCAGGGAGCGATGAACTTGGAGTCTAAGATCCCTCGGATCATCGACACTGTTCAGGGTTTTGCATTTATCGGTGTACCGTCTCATACATTCGACCTACCGAGCTGCCAAAATGATCATCACTAATCAAATCTCACTGAGATTTCTCAGGTCCTGTTGAATTTATTGCCAATTGCACAAGTACGGGAAGGTACAGGGACAGAGAAACACTGACTTGTGGCAGCATCACAGGCAAGTACATTCCGATAACACACGGAACACAAATTGTACAATTCTCTGTCAGTAACAAGATAGAAACATGTTTTACTTCATCCGGCTAACAGGACCAGAAAAACAGGGGCTGAGCGGCGGCTCATCTCAGACGGTTCGGTGTGAAGGACCGACCCCGGCAGATTCTGTGAAGGAAGCGAGGCGAGCCCGCCAGTTCGGGCAAGTTCATCCCCTGCCCCTTCAGGCTTCACCGATCACCTTGTGTTTCTCTCTCCCTCCCCACCCCCACCTTTTGTTCTCCAGTTCTCCTGTTTGAATCCGGGAAAGTTAATGGGTTTCTCGGCCTAACGTCAGACCTCCCCGCTCCGGACCTGCTTCAATACTCACCGAAAGGAAATTCTTGGTGTCGCCCCGCAGAGAATAATCCGTCCCCGGCTCCCGGCCACAAGGGGCGAGGGTGAGGACCCCTCCCGATCCCGATCCCGATCCACCGCCGGCCCGCTTCAATAAAGAACGAAAAACAACACCGCCCTTCCGTACTGAGCATGCGCGATGTCGTCAGCACGTCACCAGGTGAGTGGGCGGGGCCTCGGACAGGTAGACCCAGTGTCTCAGATCGCTCCTGCCCCACCGAACTCGTTTCTGCAAACCTCGACACTGTCTTGTTCAATCCCTAATGTCCGTCACCAGGTGAGTGGGCGGGGCCTCGGACAGGTAGACCCAGTGTCTCAGATCGCTCCTGCCCCACCGAACTCGCTTCTGCAAACCTCGACACTGTCTTGTTCAATCCCTAATTTTCGTCACCAGGTGAGTGGGCGGGGCCTCGGACAGGTAGGTCCAGTGTCTCAGATCGCTCCTGCCCCATCGAACTCGTTTCTGCAAACCTCGACACTGTCTTGTTCAATCCCTAATGTTCGTCACCAGGTGAGTGGGCGGGGCCTCGGACAGGTAAGCCCAGTGTCTCAGATCGCTCCTGCCCCACCGAACTCGTTTCTGCAAACCTCGACACTGTCTTGTTCAATCCCTAATGTTCGTCACCAGGTGAGTGGGCGGGGCCTCGGACAGGTAGACCCAGTGTCTCAGATCGCTCCTGCCCCACCGAGCTCGTTTCTGCAAACCTCGACACTGTCTTGTTCAATCCCTAATGTTCGTCACCAGGTGAGTGGGCGGGGCCTCGGACAGGTAGACCCAGTGTCTCAGATCGCTCCTGCCCCACCGAACTCGTTTCTGCAAACCTCGACACTGTCTTGTTCAATCCCTAATGTCCGTCACCAGGTGAGTGGGCGGGGCCTCGGACAGGTAGACCCAGTGTCTCAGATCGCTCCTGCCCCACCGAACTCGCTTCTGCAAACCTCGACACTGTCTTGTTCAATCCCTAATGTTCGTCACCAGGTGAGTGGGCGGGGCCTCGGACAGGTAGGTCCAGTGTCTCAGATCGCTCCTGCCCCATCGAACTCGTTTCTGCAAACCTCGACACTGTCTTGTTCAATCCCTAATGTTCGTCACCAGGTGAGTGGGCGGGGCCTCGGACAGGTAAGCCCAGTGTCTCAGATCGCTCCTGCCCCACCGAACTCGTTTCTGCAAACCTCGACACTGTCTTGTTCAATCCCTAATGTTCGTCACCAGGTGAGTGGGCGGGGCCTCGGACAGGTAAGCCCAGTGTCTCAGATCGCTCCTGCCCCACCGAGCTCGTTTCTGCAAACCTCGACACTGTCTTGTTCAATCCCTAATGTTCGTCACCAGGTGAGTGGGCGGGGCCTCGGACAGGTAGACCCAGTGTCTCAGATCGCTCCTGCCCCACCGAACTCGTTTCTGCAAACCTCGACACTGTCTTGTTCAATCCCTAATGTCCGTCACCAGGTGAGTGGGCGGGGCCTCGGACAGGTAGACCCAGTGTCTCAGATCGCTCCTGCCCCACCGAACTCGTTTCTGCAAACCTCGACACTGTCTTGTTCAATCCCTAATGTCCGTCACCAGGTGAGTGGGCGGGGCCTCGGACAGGTAGACCCATTGTCTCAGATCGCTCCTGCCCCACCGAACTCGTTTCTGCAAACCTCGACACTGTCTTGTTCAATCCCTAATGTTCGTCACCAGGTGAGTGGGCGGGGCCTCGGACAGGTGGACCCAGTGTCTCAGATCGCTCCTGCCCCACCGAACTCGTTTCTGCAAACCTCGACACTGTCTTGTTCAATCCCTAATGTTCGTCACCAGGTGAGTGGGCGGGGCCTCGGACAGGTGGACCCAGTGTCTCAGATCGCTCCTGCCCCACCGAACTCGTTTCTGCAAACCTCGACACTGTCTTGTTCAATCCCTAATGTTCGTCACCAGGTGAGTGGGCGGGGCCTCGGACAGGTGGACCCAGTGTCTCAGATCGCTCCTGCCCCACCGAACTCGTTTCTGCAAACCTCGACACTGTCTTGTTCAATCCCTAATGTCCGTCACCAGGTGAGTGGGCGGGGCCTCGGACAGGTGGACCCAGTGTCTCAGATCGCTCCTGCCCCACCGAACTCGTTTCTGCAAACCTCGACACTGTCTTGTTCAATCCCTAATGTTCGTCACCAGGTGAGTGGGCGGGGCCTCGGACAGGTGGACCCAGTGTCTCAGATCGCTCCTGCCCCATCGAACTCGTTTCTGCAAACCTCGACACTGTCTTGTTCAATCCCTAATGTCCGTCACCAGGTGAGTGGGCGGGGCCTCGGACAGGTGGACCCAGTGTCTCAGATCGCTCCTGCCCCACCGAACTCGTTTCTGCAAACCTCGACACTGTCTTGTTCAATCCCTAATGTCCGTCACCAGGTGAGTGGGCGGGGCCTCGGACAGGTGGACCCAGTGTCTCAGATCGCTCCTGCCCCACCGAACTCGTTTCTGCAAACCTCGACACTGTCTTGTTCAATCCCTAATGTCCGTCACCAGGTGAGTGGGCGGGGCCTCGGACAGGTAGACCCATTGTCTCAGATCGCTCCTGCCCCACCGAACTCGTTTCTGCAAACCTTGACACTGTCTTGTTCAATCCCTAATGTTCGTCACCAGGTGAGTGGGCGGGGCCTCGGACAGGTAGACCCATTGTCTCAGATCGCTCCTGCCCCACCGAACTCGTTTCTGCAAACCTCGACACTGTCTTGTTCAATCCCTAATGTCCGTCACCAGGTGAGTGGGCGGGGCCTCGGACAGGTAGACCCATTGTCTCAGATCGCTCCTGCCCCACCGAACTCGTTTCTGCAAACCTTGACACTGTCTTGTTCAATCCCTAATGTTCGTCACCAGGTGAGTGGGCGGGGCCTCGGACAGGTAGACCCATTGTCTCAGATCGCTCCTGCCCCACCGAACTCGTTTCTGCAAACCTCGACACTGTCTTGTTCAATCCCTAATGTTCGTCAACAGGTGAGTGGGCGGGGCCTCGGACAGGTAGACCCATTGTCTCAGATCGCTCCTGCCCCACCGAACTCGTTTCTGCAAACCTCGACACTGTCTTGTTCAATCCCTAATGTCCGTCACCAGGTGAGTGGGCGGGGCCTCGGACAGGTAGGCCCAGTGTCTCAGATCGCTCCTGCCCCACCGAACTCGTTTCTGCAAACCTTGACACTGTCTTGTTCAATCCCTAATGTTCGTCACCAGGTGAGTGGGCGGGGCCTCGGACAGGTAGACCCAGTGTCTCAGATCGCTCCTGCCCCACCGAACTCGTTTCTGCAAACCTCGACACTGTCTTGTTCAATCCCTAATGTTCGTCACCAGGTGAGTGGGCGGGGCCTCGGACAGGTAGACCCAGTGTCTTAGATCGCTCCTGCCCCACCGAACTCGTTTCTGCAAATCTTGACACTGTCTTGTTCAATCCCTAATGTCCGTCACCAGGTGAGTGGGCGGGGCCTCGGACAGGTAGACCCAGTGTCTCAGATCGCTCCTGCCCCACCGAACTCGTTTCTGCAAACCTTGACACTGTCTTGTTCAATCCCTAATGTTCGTCACACTTCTCACGCTTTGAACTTCTTCAATGATTTAAAGTTCCCTCGCCCCCACCGCCTTATTTTCTCCATGGACGTCCAGACCCTCTATACCTCCACCCCCGACCTGGAAGGTCTCAAAGCTCTCCGCTTCTTTTTGGATTCCAGACCTAAACAATTCCCCTCTACAACCACTCTCCTCCGTCTAGCGGAATTAGTTCTTACTCTCAATCATTACTCCTTTGTCTCCTCCCACTTCCTCCAAACCAAGGGTGTAGCCATGGGCACCCGCATGCCTGCCTTTTTGTTGGTTATGTGGAACAGTCCATGTTCCAAGTCTATACGTGTATCCATCCCCCTCTTTTCCTTCGCTACATCGGCGACTGCATTGGGTCTGCCTCCTGCACGCATGCTGAGCTCGTCGACTTCATTAACTTTGCCTCCAACTTTCACCCTGCCCTTAAATTTACCTGGTTCATTTTCGACACCTCCCTGCCCTTTCTTGATCTGTCTGTTTCCATCTCTGGAGACGGCCTATCTACTGATATGGACTATAAGCTTACAGACTCTCACAGCTACCTGGACTATTATTCTTTCCACCCTGTCTCTTGCAACAATGCTATCCCCTTCTCGCAATTCCTCCGTCTCCGCCGCATCTGCTCTCAGGATGAGGCTTTTCATTCCAGGACGAAGGAGATGTCTTCCTTTTTTAAACAAAGGGGCTCTGACGGTGGTGTTGGAAAAGAGGATGCTGTCCAAGTTGCATGCCATCTTGGACAATGACTCCCATCCACTCCATAATGTACTGGTTAGGCACTGGAGTACATTCAGCCAGAGACTCATTCCACCGAGATGTAACACTGAGCGTCATAGGAAGTCATTCCTGCCCGTGGCCATCAAACTTTACAACTCCTCCCTCGGAGTGTCAGACCCCTGAGCCAATAGGCGGGCCCTGGACTTATTTCCACTTGGCATGATTAACTTATTATTATTTAATTATTTATGGTTTTATATTGCAATATTTCTTCACTATTCTTGGTGGTGCTTCTGTAACGAAACCCAGTTTCCCTCGGGGTCAATAAAGTATGTCTGTCTGTCTGTCATCACCTCTGCTCTGAAACGCATCTCTCCCATTTCCCGCACATCTGCCCACCACCCGACTCGGGATAGGGTTCCCCTTGTCCTCACCTACCACCCCACCAGACTCCGGGTGCAACGTATAATTCTCCGTAACTTCCGCCACCTCCGACGGGATCCCACTACGAAGCACAACTTTCCCTCCACATTCCCTTTCTGCTTTCCGCAGGGATCGCTCCCGATGCGACTCCCTTGTCCCCCCCATCCCTCCCCACCGATCTCCCTCCTGGCACTTATCCTTGTAAGCAGAACAAGTGCTACACCTGCCCTTACACTTCCTCCCTCACCACCATTCAGGGCCCCAGAAAGTCCTTCCAGTTGAGGCGACACTTCACCTGTGAGTCGGCTGGTGTGGTGTACTGCGTCTGGTGCTCCCGGTGTGGCCTTTGGTGAGACCTGACGCAGACTGGGAGACCGTTTCGCTGAACACCTGCGCTCGGTCTGCCAGTGAAAGCAGGATCTCCCAGAGGCCACACATTTTAATTCCACGTCCCATTCCCATTCTGATATGTCTACCCATGGCCTCCTCTACTGTCAAGATGAAGCCACACTCAGGTTGCAGGAACAATAACATATACCGGCTGGGTAGCCTCCAACCTGATGGCATGAACATTGAATTCTCTAACTTCAGTTAATGCCCCTCCTCCCCTTCTTCCCCCATCCCTAATATATTTAGTTTTTTTCCTCCTCCTTTTTTTCTCTCTTTCTGCCCGTCACTCTACCTGTTCTCCATCTCCCTCAGGTGCTCCCTCCCTCTTTCTTTCTCCTGAGGCCTCCCGTCCCATGATCCTTTCCCTTCTCCAGCTCTGTATCCCTTTTGCCAATCACCTTTCTGGCTCTCAGCTTCATCCCACCCCCTCTGGTCTTCTCCTATCATTTCGCATTTTCCCCTCCCCAATCTACTTTCAAATCTCTTACTATATTTCCTTTCAGTCAGACCTGACGAAGGGTCTCGGCCCGAAACATCGACAGAGCTTCTCCCTGTGGATGCTGCCTGGCCTGCTGTGTTCCACCAGTGTTGTGTGTGTGTGTTGTCTGGAGAAGGGAAGGTCTGATTGGGGAAAGAGGTAAAAAGCTGGAGAACAACACACACAAAATGCTGGTGGGCGTCCTGACGAAGGGTCTCGGCCTGAAACGTCGACAGAGCTTCTCCCTGTAGATGCTGCCTGGCCTGCTGTGTTCCGCCGGCATTTTGTGTGTGCTGCAGACGCTGCGGATCCGCGGTAAAACGGGATCACGTGACGGGTGGAGGGTCTCCCACGTGACCCGGTGACTCCACTCCTCGCCCCTCACACGCTGCCCGACCTCCCCACCGCATCTCCCACATTATCCCATATTTACACCGGGTACATGTTTAACATTTCCCCTCCGTATATTCCCGTCCCATCCCCCCACCTCCCTGGGTCACTGTTACGGGTTCGAATCCCATGCCGGTCCGACTAACATTTTAGATCCAAAACAGAATTGTGCAGGTTTCATGTAAATCAGTCTATGTTTATAAACACTAATTCCTACTCACATTCCTCCTGCCTCACTGGACAGGAACACTGAAACATCAAGTGAGAAACAGCAGGAGGTGGCCATTCAGCCCCTCTAACTATCAACAAGATGGCAGCTGCTCTCCCCTCTCAGCCACGTGTTTCTGCCCGATCCTCATTTCCTCGATCGCTTCGGTCTCCACCCATCTGCCGGTCTCTGTTTTACGTGGGGACGATCACTGAGTCTTCACCGCCCTCTGTGGTGGGGATTTACAGACATTCAACACCCTCGGAGTGGAGGCATTTCCCCTCATCTCAGTCCCGGACAATCCACTCCTTTTTCCAGAGTCTGGGATCCCTGGTTCAGCCGGTAATGATTTTGTGAATTTCAATGTGTTCACCTCTCAGTCCCCGATTCTCTAAATGAAAGGGTTATCACATTTGATCTTTCTTCATCTGATGACCCCACCACCCCAGGGATCAGTCTGGTGAATCTTCATCGCACTCTCTACAACAAATACTCTCTCACCTCTTTGTTAATCTTCTGCAGCCCCGTGTTGCCCAACCACTCCCCTCCCACCCCTGTCACTATTTGCCCCTTCCCACCTCCCCCCTCACCTGGTTCCATCTCTCACTCCCCAGCTCTTGCCCCATCCCCACCCCTCACCTCTTTTCTCTGACTATTTCCCGTCCACTCTCAGTCCAGAGCGAGGGTCTCGGCCCGTAATGTTGACGGTCCATTTCCCTCCACAGATGCTGCCCGACCCACTGAGTTCCTCCGGCAGTTTGTTCTTTGGTCTGTATAACCCGTGTCAGTATGGGGAGCGGGATTTTACACCGTATTCCAGGTACAGTCTCAACAAAACCCAAATAATTGTCATTTTGTCCGGATCACTGGCCCCGCTTGCAGGGCAACAGTCTGCCGGTGTTTGCCCCCAATGTGGTGAATCCCTCTGCTCGACACCACCGTGGGCTCAGACATTTCCACAGATGAGCCCCTCCTGTCCCCACCGGGACAAACATCCTGTCCGCCCCATCTCACCATCTTCATCCTTTCAATAAAATCCCTCCCCGGAGAACCGGCATCGAACCGACGGGCCGAGCGGTCTCCCCCTACCTCTCAGCCATACATCAGACTCGGGCCGCGGGAGACGCTTCACAAACGCCCCAACTTCCCTCGGAGGGAAATGGAAATAAATCAGAAAGAGGACATTTACTTTGAGGTTTTCTCCGCCCTGATGAGCGGGAGACGGACTCAGCGGGGTAACGCCCACTCGGCCTGTCCGCCTCCGCGACTGGTTGTAACCGGTGACTGACATCGCTTCGCACCAATGGGAATAGCGCAGCTCCTGAATCCTCTGTTGACAGCGGTGCGGGAGGGGCTGGTCACGTGATTATTAGCCCAGCCGTTCAACCGATAAAGCTCGAGCAGAGCAGCGCGTGGGTGACGTAAGACACCGCGCACGTGAGGGCAGATCCCGGCGTGGGGAGCCCATGTGTGACGTCAGGCTCATGGGGGGAGGAGCTGTGTGACGTCACCTGTGGGAGAGCGCTGGCATTTAAAAGCACCTTAATGGACCTTTCAGTGGGTCAACAACATTAATGACGGGTTTCATCACTGGATCCAGTGTTGTGAGATGTAAAGTCCCCTGTTATGTGTCCGGCTGTGCCGTGTTGTTGGTGGAGTGGGCAGCGTGGTGTTTGTCTCGATTCGGGTCACAACACCAGAATTGCCAGCGGGTCCACACACAGTGTATTAATCAACAGAAAACCTCTCGTCCCTGCAGTCTTTGTCTCCTGGTAAACTCAACACCCTGACAGTGTGGACCATAGATACCCCTTCCTCTCAGAGTCAGGGGATCACTCAGACAGCTGATCGCTGAGAGGAATTATATTTATTGGTCATTAAAGTTCACCCGGATTCGTTTGGACGGATTTGATGTGGAGTTCGGGGTGTCAGAGTGAAAGGGCCGGACGGCCGAACTCTCTCCGTTGTCCAAACATCCTTCCAGGTGAGGCGACACTTCACCTGTGAATCATCCCGGGTGGCCTGTTGTGTCTGCTGCTCCCGATGCGGCCGCCTCCACACTGGTGACACCGGCTCCTCCGCAGTTATGCGGGGTAGGGTTGTTTTTTGTATTTTGGGGGGGCATCAATATTATAGTTCCGTTTTGTCTGGAGGGGTGGGTTTGGGAGTTGATGATCAGGGTGACGTTCTGTTTTATGCGGGGGGTGGGGTGGGAGTTTGATTTTTCTCCCTGAGCGACTTTCATGCTCTTTCTTTGTTTCGTGGTTCTCCGGAGAAGAACAAAAAAACTAAGAGTTGTTTATGGATACCGGCTTTATAATAAATTAAGCTTTGAACTATCCGCTCCGAGCGGGAGTTCCCGGTGTCCAAACATTTTCATTCCGATTCCCATACTCGTTCCGACGTGTCAACCCATCGCCTCCTCTTGTGCCAAGAGGAGGCTACCTTCATATTCTGTTTATGTACCCCCACCCCCACCCCCACCCCCAGAACCTGATGGCATGAAAATCGATTTCTCCTTCCGGTGAACAAATTTCCCTCACACCCCTCCCTCCCACTCCCTCTCTTCCTCTCTGACTTTTCACGTCCTCTCACCTGCGTATCACTTCTCTCTGGGTCCACTGCTCCATATCCTTCTCCTATTCTCCACTCCCCTCTCCTATTAGACTCTATTTTCTTCTGCTCTTGAGCTTTCCCACCAAACTGGCTTCACTTATCACCTTCCAGCGAGACATTTCCTCACCCGCCCCGATTTTATTCAGATATTTCTCCCATCCCATCTCAGTCCTGAAGGAGGGTTCAACTGAAACTCTTTTCGATAGAGGCTGCCCGGCCTGCTGAGTTCCGCCAGCATTTTGTTTGTGTTGCTCTGAATGTCCAACATCTGCAGACTTTGTGTTTGTGATTTCCCTCTCCGTTGTCACTCTCGCCTCCAGCCACTAGTGGCGCTGCATGGACCTCTGGCCCCAGGTGGCGCTGTGCGGCCCTCCGGCCACGGGTGGCGCTGCGGAGAAACGCCTGCTATACGCATGCGCAGTGCTCTCTACAGTTGTTTGCAGATCTCCGATTCGAGCGGGGGTGAGTCCGGATTGATCCCGAAAATGTGCAAATGTGGGCCGGTTGCATAGGGAAAGGGCCGGGCCCGAGCCCTGCCAGACGGCTGGAGCAGCGGTGCATTGGCAATTTTTTAGGTGCCGGAGCTGTACGGGGGGGGGGGGTGGCGTGGTGTGGTTGATAAGTTCGTGGCCTAAGTTAGAAGGCTGAAGGTTATACTACTCTCGGTACCTGCACGTGGTTCAACTCTTTGAGTGATTATGCATAAAGTTTGAAATTAATAACTTTTGCGGTATTTCTGTTTCAGATAATTGAAAATTGCTCGGTTTTGTAAAATTGATTCGTTCCACCTTAGGCTACGAAGTTATCAATCACCTCTCGTGTGAGACACCCAATTTGTCTACCTGTTCATTTCATGTACTGGGCAACTTCCTTGCCCATTCGTGTAATGAGCAGGTACCCAAATTGGGTGTGACATGTCAAGCAGTAATGTCTTGTAATGTCAAGCAGTAAACCAAGATGAAAGAAATATGTGAATTCCAGAGCTCCACAGAAATATAGTGATAGCTAACACATTAACAAGATTACAGCCTCTCACTACATTTCAGTGTATAACTGGTACAATTAAACATAATACTTAATTTAATAATATGACAAAGTATTACGCAGTTGCACTGAACTGATTATCATAAAATATAATTATCAAGCAAGTAAAATAACTTTGTTTGCTTAGAAGCCAAAGGGTTGTTAGTGAGAAAAATTTACTTTAGGATTAGCGAGTAATCCACAGACCACCACAGATGTAGCCTCACTAATACGACTGAGTCAGAGCAGACGGCAGGGCCCGCAGCGCTTAGCAGTGTTCCTCAGAGGTATAAAAATAACAGAAATAAAGCAATTCATTTTTTTTTACACTTTTAGCCACCTAAATTGGAACCAAGTAATCAAGTATGAAAAAAGAATGTCTGATGAACTATTTCTAAGGCCAGGAATATTGCTGAATATTAGTCTCAAAAGTGGTAGGTTGGCAACTCTGCCTCATACCGTTTCTCTCGCAGAAATGGTTGGTCGGGAAGTGTACCTGTGAGTGTCGATGCTCACAATATTCTCACACGTCGGGTGTTACATGGTTCCACCTTTACAGATTCTGTTTAGTCTTTAAATATATAAAAAGTTAAAGAAGCTTGAATCTTTACATGAATTATTATCGCATTTATACGAATAGAAAATATCGTAGTTTGCAAGTGACAAATGTTAACAGGGGAGCACAGCAACCATTTGGGAGTTTTGGAAATGCATTTCATCTCGTTCATTGCCTCACTAAATTACTCTTTTTCCTATCAACACGAAGAGAAAAAGAGCCTTTTTCCCATCAGTTACAGTTGGTGGAGCGAGGCCAAGGGGTTGATCTGCTATTAATGATAGTTGAAATGACGTAAAACTAGCTTATAGCACAGAAATGCTTTTTTTCCATTTAGCTTGTAAAACAAAACTAAATTTATCCTGGTGTAGAAGAGGATTTTGGATGATTAGCTTGTGTATTTGATCAAAATCAGGAAGCAGTGAATTTTTCTTTCATTGTTTTCGACTTTTAAACTTGGGTTTCTATGTTCATTCCTTGCTTAATATAGCTCCTTCCTGGAATCCAGTGGTACCCATTGGAAAGAGCGGAAAAATGCTCGCACTTATGTGCAGGTATTTCCCAGCTTCCTTGGACAATGGGTCGAGCGAGAAGGAATTTGACCAATACCTAAATAAAAAAGAGTCACAGCTCCAGGATTTCACAAAAAACGATCAAATATCCTAATGTTATTAGTGGCATTTTTCCCCACCAGCCAACACCCCCCCTTTGGTAACATTCCCTCTATTTAATATGCGGCGGCTGTTAAATTCCGTGCTTGTTTATTTTGACTGTTTCTCAGAGGTGTCGGAGCGGCTCTCCGGTGAGCTCTGGTAACACTGCACCCCTGAATGTATGAGACAGTACAGTGTTAAATGCAAAACCCTGAACAATGTCGATGATCAGAGGGATCTTAGACTCCAAGTTCATCACTCCCTGAAAGAGACTGCACAGATTGATCGGGTGGTTAAGAAGGCAAATGGCGTGGTTGTCTTTATTAGTTGAAGCACTGAGTTCAAAAGTCATGAAGTTGTGTTGCAGCTTTGTAAAACTTGTTAGCCCTCATATGGAGTGTTTCATACAGTTCTGGTCGCCCCCATTCTCGGAAGGATGTCGGGGCTTTGGAGGGGGCGCAGAAGAGGTTTACCAGGACACTGCCTGGATTAGAGGGCATGAGCTATAACGAGAGGCTGGAGAAACTTGTGTTGTTTTCTCCAGAGCGGCGCAGGCTGGGGTGAGACTGGATGGACGTTTATACGATTATGAGAGGAATAGGTAGAGTGGACAGACGTTATGTTTTACCTGGGGTTTGAAATGTCTGACACATTTAAGGTGAGAGGAGATGTGATGGGCAAGTTTGTTTATTTCCACAGAGTGCTGGGAAGCTGGAGACTCTGCTTGGGGTGTTAGACCCCACCGGTCACGTGATCCCATTTGTCCCTCCCATTTAACCGCAGATGTAACGATCTTTTTGTGCATGTTCACAATCTCCAGATTGGTGGTCATGCATCCTCCATGTTGTGTTGGGAAATCTGATGTCGGCCACTGAGTCCCGTTAACTTCCCCCAACTCGCCTCGCTTCCTGAGGCTCCTCACATTTGTCCTGGAGCTTTATGGCTGTTGTGTCTTCTCCCGGACTGGGGTGGGCGAGAAGGGAGAACGTCCCAGGTTGTGGGGATCTTTGATTTACCTGCCTGCTTTCCCGAGGGACTGGGAAGTCGAGGGGGGAGAATGGTTTCTGTGATGTGCTGATCTGGATCCAAAGGTCTCTGCCGTTCCTCACAGTCACGGGCAGAGTAGTTACCGTGCAAAGCGTGAAGTGTCCGGATGGGAAACTTTCTCTGTTGTGTTGATAAAAATTTTGGTGAGGGTCAAAGTATATCTGGCAAAGTTCCTGTTATTTTTGCCAATTCTGTCATTTTAGAATCTTTTGAACAATAGTATGCACTATTCATTCAGTACCTATGAGTTGATGGAGGACCATCAGTGATCGTCCTTGATCCCTTCTCCCACCTTGTTCCATCTGCTCATCTTGTTCAACCTCTGTCCAGTCTCCTCACACTTCCCAACCCCGCTTCAGTTATATACATCAACCATCTGGGTCATCCTCAGTCCGCCTTGTATTTAACCTCCTCAATGTTATATATCAGCAAACTTTCTTCCAACCCTTGTCTTCATTGTGAAGTGTTCTTTTGTACCTTTGGCCTCGCTGACTCATTTCCAGAATCGGTTATTGTCAGCTGGAATGCCGGAGGGTCATCAGGTCCCAGTTCTGTTGTGCATTGGTGTGGAGGTGCTAGTTTATGAACAGTGACAGGCTGACACACTGCAGCAAAGAGTACTGGGAGAGTTGGAGCTTGGGCTCCAATCCTGTGATCGGCATTCCAGGCAAATGGAACTGCTGGTGTTTTGGCTTTGACTTTGGTTTGAGCTTCTACAGATGGGGCTGGAAGATACAGATCCTGCAACGAAGCAGAAATTTTGAGCAGCTGGACATTGGTTGTGGTGAAATCTTAGATTGCACGACCCAGTGTGAGATGTGGGGACGATGTGTGAGACTCTCAGTGTCGGTGAGTGGCAGATTCAGCTGTGTGAGTCTGTGAGGTTGGGTCCTGGGAGATCACGGTTTTTGATCCAGGTTAAGTGGACCTGGGATTGAGCTGTTTGGGCTTGTGAGGTGTTGATCGAGTATTTCTGGTCTGGGATCAGATGTTTGTTTCTGGAGTTCCTTTGGAAGCAATGACTGCCAATCTGAGGAGAGGATGAGTTCCCATTCCATCCTCACAGGGAGTGGCTGTGAGTAAATGGGCTGTTCCGTGTTTACAACAGTAGAAATAGACCCTGAGACTGGTGTTCAAACTGTGTTTAGAAATCCACCCCCCCCCCCCTCACTGTCCCACAATGGAAATCAGGCAGCTGTGCTGGAGATCTGCACAAAAAACTGAAAATGTTTGAACTCAATCTGATGAAATGTTATTAATTGAATTGTATTGTAAGCTGTTCCTTACCTGCTGAGTGTTTCTGGTAATTCCAGTTTATTTTTATTTCTTGGTTTATATTTCATGAAATGGACCTGTTTTAACCTGGAAATGAAAATGGCTGTGACAGTTTGTAGGCCTCCATTAGAGTCTCTGCAAGTCTCCCCTCTCCACGCCAGCGATGTTGTCCAAGGAAAGGTCATTAGGACCCATACAGCTTGGCACCGGTGTCGTCGCTCAAGGACAGACAGGCAGCCTCTGCCAAGGCTCGAACTAGCAACCTTCAGATCACTAGACCAACGCCTTAACCACTTGGCCACGAGCCAGCACATGTGATAGTAGAACAGTAAAGAAAGCACAACGTTTCCCTTTAAATTATCCTGGTACCGATTTGTCTGTTATTCCTGGAAATGTGTTCAGTACAGTTGTTGCTAACAAGGTTTACATGGATAATCGGCGTTATGTATGAGGAGCATTTGATGGTTCTGGACCTGTGCTCGATGGAGTTCAGAGGGACGGTGGGGGTGGTGGGGGGATGTATGGTTAAGTAAACTTACCGAATGCTGAAAAGCCTGGATACAGTGGACATGGAGAGGATGTTTCCATTAGATGCAGAGTCTGTGATCTGACAGCACAGTCTCAGAACAAATTCAGTTGAGAAATTTTCTTTTGCCAAAAGATGTCTGATCTATGGAATTTGTTGCCACGGAGTCTGATTGAGGCTGCCATTTGGGTATATTTATGACAGAGATTAATATACTCATGATTGCTAAGCAGCTTCAGGGTTACAGGAGGAAGGCAGGAATATGGTGTTGGAATAAAAATCAGCCCTGGTTGAGTGGTGGGACAGACCAGATGGATCGAATCATCTAATTCTGTTCCTGTGTCTTATGTCTTACCATGACTGAATGATGGCTCCTTCTTATCCCATATTGTTTTGTGACATGTGAGAGGCAATAAAAGATTGTTCACTGAGATAATTATATTTGCCTTCAACGTTTAAATTTCAGTGAGTTTTGTTCCTAGTAACATGTTTGGTCCTCCTTTGTAATGTTAATGTGCTTCATTATCTTTCATGTTAAAGTTAGACCTGCAGTGAGAGATTTATTGGAAGAAAAACCACGACTGAAGACGAGGGAACAGCAACAAGTGAACCAGCCCGAGGACTGAGAACACCGACTGGAGAGAACCCATCTGACTCAGGGTTTCCTTTGATTCAGTCAGGAGAAAGTTTGGTGAGTCTCGTTTACTCAAACACTGGTCCTTTAGACATTACGGACCTGCACAAAGGAAGGTAGGGAATAGTTGGGAGTGAGACAGAATGTGCCCAGAAGAACCAGTTAGGCCTCTGTCAGAACCAGTTGTGAAGAAGCCCCCCCCCCCCAATGTTCCCTTTAAACTTTTTGCCCTTCACCCTTAACCCATGTCCTCTGTTTTTTTTTCTCCCCTAGCCTCAGTGGATAAAGCCTGCTTGCGCTCACTCTATCAATACCCATCATAATACCTCTATGAAGTCTCTGCTCCAAGGAATGAACTATTCAACCTTTCTCTGTAACTCAGTTTCTCAAGTCCCGGCAACATCCTTGTAAACCTTCTCTGCACTCTTTCAACCTTATTAATATCCTTCCTGTAATTCGGTGACCAGAGCTGCACACATTACTCCAAATTCAGCCTCACCAATGCCTTACACAACCTCACCATAACATTCCAAATCTTATACTCAGTACTTTGATTCATAAAGGCCAGTGTACCAAAAGCTCTCTTTACTACCCTATCTACCCGTGACGCCACTTTTAGGGAATTTTGTATCAGTATTCCCAGATCCCTCTGTTCTACTGCCCTCCTCAGTGTCTGACCATTTACCTTACCTGTTCTACATTGGTTTTACCTTCCGAAGTGCAATACCTCACACTTGTCTGTATTAAACTCCATTTGCCATTTTTCAGCCTATTTTTCTAGCTGGTCCAGATCCCTTTGCAAGCTTTGAAAACCTTCCTCACTGTCCACTATACCTCCGATCTTTGTACCATCAGCAAATTTGCTGATCCAATTTACCAAATTATTATCCAGATCATTGATATAGATGACAAATAACAATGGACCCTTCACTGATCCCTGTGGCACACCACTAGTCACAGGCCTCCACTCAGAGTAGCAATCCTCCACTACCAATCTCTGGCTTCTCCCATTGAGCCAACGTCTAATCCAATTTACTACCTTACCATCTATACCTAGCGACTGAATCTTCCTAACTAACCTCCCATGCGGGACTTTGTCAAAGGCCTTACTGAAGTCCATGGAGACAACATTCACTTCCTTGCTTTCATCCACTTTCCTTGTAACCTCCTCAAAACACTCTAATATATTTGTTAAACATGACCTACCACACTCAAAGCCATGTTGACTCTCCCTAATAAGACCCTGTCTATCTAAATAATTGTCGATCCTGTCTCTCAGTACTCCTCCAATATTTTACCCACTACCGACATCAAACTTACCAGCCTATAATTTCGAGAATTACTTTTAGAGCCTGCTTTAAACAACAGAACAACATGAGCTATCCTCCAAATCTCTGGCACCTCACCTGTAGATAACGACATTTAAATATATCTGCCAGGGCCCCTGCAATTTCAACACTCGTCTCCTTCAAGGTCTGAGGGAATACCCTGTCAGCTCCTGGATATTTATCTACTCGCCTCAAGATAGCAAGCACCTCCTCCTGTTCTATCTGTATAGGTTCCATGACCTCAATACTTGTTTGCCTTATTTCCATTGACTCCATGCCAGTTTCCTTATTAAATACAGACGCAAAAAAAACATTTAAGATCTTCCCCATTTCTTTTGGTTCCATACATAGCCGACCACTCTGACCTTCAAGAGGACCAATTTTATCCCTTACTATCCTTTTGCTCTTAACATACCTGATGTAGCTCTTTGGATTATCATTCACCCTGACTGCCAAAGCAACTTCATGTCTTCTTTTAGGCCTCCTGATTTCTTTCTTAAGTATTTTCTTACTCTTTTTATACTCCTCTAGTACCTTATTTGCTCCCTGTTTCTTATACATGTCATACATCTCTCTTTTTCTTTATCAGAGTTCCCTCGAGAACCAACGTTCCTTATTCTTATTCATTTAGCCTTTAATCCTGAGACTTTGTTCCCAGGGTGTCCTGTTGGGCCGTCCAGAAATGATTTCAGCTGGTGACAACCCTGTTCTCCCCTGTGGAGTAACCCTCATGTGGAATCGGGCTAATGGTCGGACCTTCAACCAAGTGAGTCCAGTCTCCGCTGTTAGTCTGGCCAGTTTACTCTTCAGAGTTGCATTGTCTCTTTCCACTGTGCCAGCGGCCCGTGGATGGTGTACACAGTGGAATTGTTGCTTGATAGCTAGTTCGTTACATACCCCTTCGTTTGCTTTCACCACAAAGTGTGGGCCATTGTCAGAGCTCAGCATCTCTGGCAGGCTGTACCTGGGAATTATTTCCCGTAATAATACCTTCACAACAGTCAGCAGTATTAATGGTAGTTGGAAAAGCTTCAACCCATCTACTAAACACGTCTATAATAACTAAGCAGTATTGGGGAAGCTGTCGGTTGATCGCTAGTTGCAGGGTGATACCAGTGTCTCTGCATAGGATCTCGACTTCCGACAGACAGAGCAAGTCTCTCCCTGCTAGTTTACACCCCCGACTGGTGGTGACTGTAAATGAAACCTCACACTGGTTCCCCTGGAATTCCACCTGCAGTGGCTGGTTATGTGAGTACGTACATCCTCTGCCTTCAAAGCCAGACACAGTGATTGCGGCGTCTGATAGCTGGAATCCCTTTTCTGATACTGTTTCCTGATCGAGAGTGGTTGTGGTTGCCCGCATATCAATCATAAACGGAATTGGAATTCCAGCAACTTGCAATATTACATTGGGCTCTTCCTGAGGGGTGGAAATCACATCCTTGCTTGTCCGTTTCTAAAAGGGTTGTTTTCCCCACCTGTCCCGTGGCAGCTTTCTGTTCTTCTGTTCCCATTCCTGATCCCCAGATATAGCCCACTCGCATCCTTCTTTCCACTGAACATATTCTCCTTTAATATTAGTTCCCTTCAGGGTTGATCGGGATTCGAAATTCAGGTCGCAATTTTATGTCAAAGCTCAACGTATTCCATTTCGGTCATTGTCAGGCCAATCCATATTACTTTTATATATTTTATATATTTGCAATACTTTAACGTGAAATAATAAAGAGCAGTCCAGAGCAAGACAAACATACACATTCACAGGTACGGACCGGTATAACGATCTTGCAGAACAGGTGGAAGTGAAAGATGTTTACTTTGTAAGTGAAGCAGTTACCTGTCGCATGTGGAACGGTGAAGATACTGCTGCACGAGAGTGGGTAAACCGCTCAAGAACACAGAGTGCTGTCGAACAACATTGCAGCAAGCAGTAAATAGAGAGCAGCGAGGTGATTGAAAGTTGGGGCTGGGTGATTCTGTTTCGAGGCTGACAACGCACCACTCCGTATTACTCAAGGAAGCGTGGTTTCCTAGTGCAAATATACTGTAATCGATTCCCAAACGGGCGAATGAGACCATGTAGAGCTGAGACGTGAATATTCTGACTGATCACGTGAACCCAGAGTGTCGAACATGACCACCAGCTCGTTGAGCAGGGTCTGGATCTGACCAGTAATTTTATTCCTGACACGGCGGTTGTCAATGGCCCAAAATGTATTCAGATTAAAATTGGGCTTTTCCCTTGCCCTATCAATCGCCTCTGTATAGATTGCCACACAGCCCGGGTTACGGCGACACAGTATAGAAAGCTATCGACAGCAGGACTGATAGCGTGTGGTATAACCGGGCGCTGTTGGCCACAGGGTGGAATAGGCAGAGGGGCCCCATCGGTGCGGTACCGCACTTCTGCCTCGACTACTACTGGTTTGGATGCCACTGCGGGTGAGACGCGATGAATGATACCCGCATTCCTCTTAACTTCTTCCCACTGTTCATCCTGGTATATCCGTTCTATATTAGGTGGCCCACATCTCTCACTGTCAGCGTCCTGTCTTTCTGCAGATGACGAGAAGGGGACACTGTCCGCTGTGGCGTCGGTGCTCGGCCCGGGCCTGATTAGGTCCTGAAGCATACCCTCTCTAATCGCGGTGTTCGGGTCAGCGGTGGGGGGCAAAGCCATGGTTTGTTGATACAGGAATTTGAAAAGTGACACCTTACCACGGGAGGCACAGGAATTTGAGAGATGACACCCTATTACGGGTGGCCTTTTATATGACAGTGTGAGGGAGGGTATCATGAGTTCTGGGGGTCCGGTGCAAATTACTGTCAGAGTAAACCCATTATTTGGATGCGTAGGATTAGATATATTGCGTCCATCATCACAGGTGATTATCAATAAACACAATACTGATACAGATAGTAACAACATAACACATTGTTATTTTCGAGGAATGACCGAAATCGAAAGCATCTATTAGGGAAAAACCCTTTCGGTAAACAATAGAATATATGAAATATAAGACAATAGAAACCTGATGCATCACTCAGAAAAGCCAGTTTAAAGGGACGGTGCTTGGAGAAAGATCTTGTGTAACCGTAGTGTATCACATTGAAAAGCGTGTCTAAAGGGACTGTGATATCGGAGAACCTGCACGTACCTTTTTTGTGATGAAAGCCTTTCCTTTGGTAATGCGGTGATGCAGTTTGCTCTGTGACAGATTGCAGTTTTGCTGAACAGATGAAAGGAAATCACACCGCGTATACACCTCTTTTTTAAATGCCACGATGGACGGGATATGGCTGAAAGGTCTCTATTGGCCAATCACTTATTGGAGGTATCTTGATGATGGTGACCTGGCAGTTTTAGGAGAGGAGCTAACAGGTGTATTTCATGTCAAAACACGCCTTCTGTTTTTTTCATCCAGTGGAATAATGAGTTAACTGCACCAACCCCCTCAACTTGTTTCCATACCTATTCTCCTGAAGCCATAACTAGCCCCGGAGCAGAATTATGTAAGGTTGACTTATTATCTCTGTACCGGATGTACTCAACCTCCAACCTCCCATACCAGTTTGTCCTTTATGTATCACCTGATCCTCATCTACGCAAGCTCCTTTGTCTGAAATTGCACGCTATCCTGGTCGCTGGGGAGGGTCAGTAGCATTATCTAACTTGTTTTTCAGGAGCCCTATGCCCACATGGGAGAAACATCAATGCGCGCTCTGTGTCACGAGCGCTTACCCATATTGCAAACTCATTATTCCTCTGTTATATTTAGCTATGGCTTACACACCCTACTCGTTTTCATGTTAGAACAGTCGAGAAAGAGATAGACAGTTGTCATACCGGGCACAGGACTTGGAACAAAGCAAAGTCAATGGGGTGATTTGACAGTATTTGCTACGTGCTGTCCATATCTGTCACTGCCATCTATTACCCCTGTACTTTCTTTGTCCCCTGTCACAGATCTGTCAAAATGCTGAAAGCAAAAACGTAGGTCACTCCTTTATATTTGTATGAATCCATCGGATGATGGCAAAGCTGCCAAAACACCTGGTCGATATCCACGCACTCGGATGACCGACCGTGGCTCGGGTCGCAGAAAGCATATCTGATCAGGAGAGTCGTTGTAGGAGAAGAGATGACCGACCGTGGCTCGGGTCGCAGAAAGCAGATCTGATCAGGAGAGTCGTTGTAGGAGAAGAGATGACCGACCGTGGCTCGGGTCGCAGAAAGCAGATCTGATCAGGAGAGTCGTTGTAGGAGAAGAGATGACCGACCGTGGCTCGGGTCGCAGAAAGCAGATCTGATCAGGAGAGTCGTTGTAGGAGAAGAGATGACCGACCGTGGCTCGGGTCGCAAAAAGCAGATCTGATCAGGAGAGTCGTTGTAGGAGAAGAGATGACCGACCGTGGCTCGGGTCGCAGAAAGCAGATCTGATCAGGAGAGTCATTGTAGGAGAAGGGATGACCGACCGTGGCTCGGGTCGCAGAAAGCAGATCTGATCAGGAGAGTCGTTGTAGGAGAAGAGATGACCGACCGTGGCTCGGGTCGCAGAAAGCAGATCTGATCAGGAGAGTCGTTGTAGGAGAAGAGATGGAGGAAGAAGAAGAGGAGATGGAAGTAGAACAGACGAGGCAGGAATGCGGCGTCGGTAGCGGTAATGGAAGCGCAGGGAAGGGCGATGGCGGGTGGGCAGGGCAGCGACGCTGTAAACGTTGCAGACCTACCGCCCCTAAAACGCTTCGACGAGAGCGGGGACGAGAGTGACCCTAAACCAGGACCATCGGGTGAGTATAAGACATAATTTATATTAACAAAGTTTGTAACTCTACTGTATTTTACCCGCATCTCGCGGTAGGTGAATTATATATTCAGTTCATACATGTAACAGTTAATTGTGTGATGTGTAAGAGCGGTCGATACCAATCTATCACAGGTAGGTTTTATATTCTTTAAATAGTCAATTGTTTAGACCGGAGTATTATTAATTAACCTGTTCACCCCACCCTTAAAGATAAGTAAGATTCATATACGGGACCGTATATCGTAGTTTAAATGTCTGCGCGCGTATGTTTTCTGATGTCTGTCGGTTCGTAATGTCGCTATGTTATTTATTATTAATTGGTTCATAGCAGCCGCAAACCTGTCATGTAATAGGGACACGGGGTCATAGTCCTTTCTACCAAACTGTTCAGGGGAATTTCACAGTGCATCCTAACTCAATTTCCTTTTTAAAGTTCAGAATCTCATCTGTATAATATGGACAATAGCCACGTCTATTGGCGAAGATGTTACGCGTGATATGTAACTTTTCCCTGTGCCTTACCCGTGAACAAGCGACGTACGCTGATGGTTTAACTGGAGAAAAAAGATAATTAAGGGTGGGAGGTAAATGACATCACAGTCGAAAGTTTGTCCTTGGGCGGAGTAGGTGTTGATTCCTGCCGCTGGGGCTAAAGGGTAATATGTCACATAAAGACCACTATACATCTGACATTCAACTGTTTCTCTCGTGATTTCCTGATGTGTACCATCATTATACCGAACGGTCACGACCCCATCCTCTATACGGTCGACAACAGCAAGTCTGCTGCAAGTTGGTATCTGCTTGCCCTGTACCACCCAAACATTACCTTTCTCATAAATACTTTGCCCCTCCTCGGTAAAGATGAAACTCTATCTCTGTTGGAGATACCTTAGAAACTGCTGTTGCATCTGTCTCGCTTCCAAATTTGGGTTCCGACAGGAGATCTTATATGACAGCTGTAGGCTCCGCCCCCTGGCTGCCCTGAAACAACTATCAGTGTATTCACTGCTACCCCTGTTACTGTCGAATATCCGCAATGTACAGGGGGTCTGTGGGGTCGCACCCGTCCGGTAGGACCCTTGAATTTAGAATATCAACCGTTAACCTTGTCACAACATTGAATTGCATAGATCCAATAGCCTCAGAAAATAAAGGGTCCTCCATCTGTCTTTGATTAAACCACAATATCTGAGTATGAAACATCCTTTTCTTCATGTCCCTCCTGGCCAGGTGTATAGAAGAGTCTGATCTGGGATCCACGTGTGGTGCGAACTGGGAGACGCTGCCCGATAGGATAATGATCCTCTTATCGCGCTCGGTCGCATCCGTTTCCTCTGGTGATCGAAATAACTTTCGCATAGCCTGGGCTGACGAGATGCCATATTCATCAACGACTACAACCGCGCTCCGGATGCACGAAGGAGCAAAACTGCACCTCGACGTCACGGCAAATTTTATGCGGGTGGCACGCTTTCTACATCTCAAAGAGAGACGTATACAATGATGGTGCATTGATGCCAGTCAGCACGATATCCCATTGTATCTAACGTATGATATCCCGATATTTACTTTTATATTTCTGTATCTAGATCCTGCTCGGTATTTAATAACTCACTGTCATTTATTCCGAATATGTTGTGACGTCATGGAACGGTATCTGATTATTCAGCGCGCCGGCGGCAGCCCTGGTAGTTGTAGTTAGAGTTGTACAATCATGCAATCCAACATCGTGCATTAGCGAAACAAGAAGACGGATAGAGTAGGACTTCCCGGTCCCAGCGTCACCGGTTAGTAATAACATCATAGACGTGTCCCTGGTGAGAAAGAATAAATCTAATACTCCATAAGCCCACTCCGTCTGCATCTGATGAGCAAACGTCTGTAAGCGGCGCCCCGCTGGGTCACACACGGTGTGTTCATGCTCATAGCTAGCTGACATAACTGATCGTTAAGTGGTCGTCCAGACACTAGCCAGATGAGACCGGTTGCCACACCATAGAGATCTAATAGTGGGCCGACTACAGAGACGCCTTCCCTTTGTCGCTCAGGCGCTAGTTGGTCCAAAGGTCTACCACGCCTCTCAAATAGATGTTCAGAAATTTGATAGTATTTGAAATCACGCAGCACATAAATTCCTGAGTGGTGTCATGTCCAACACTGCGAAGACTGATGGACGTATTTACTACATTCAGCCTGGTCAAATATTGACAGCCTCTAAGTAAGTGTAAAAGTACGGTGCGAATATAAGCGTAATCAGTAGATCTTCTGAGTGGTCGATCACGCTTTAAGATTAATGTAGAACACCATCTATAACGCGTCAGGCATTTGAAAGTAAAATATAATACCTTTACTATATTATTATGATTACATCTACGTAAAAGGCAAATTTCAGATATAGCAAACGTAGTTCTATACCGAAAAGTATTGGACGCTCTTCGATAGTTTAATACCGTCCGTGGGGCTCTGCCGTCGCGGCAATAGGCGGCCCTCTCGAATATCATGACATCCATCCCAATATCATGTCAATGTGCTAATTCACAACCATCATCCTGTTCTGTCAGATCACGGGAAATAGATTGTAGTTGATGTTGCGCTTTAGCCCGATGAATTAGACGGACAAGTTGACATCTTAGATCTAGCACTGGTTGGGTCCAGATTAAAACCATCCTTAATGCGTAAAGACTGATGGTCTCGCGGATAATACAGCCGGTATGTAACTGGGGGTGGACGAACCCAATCGACAGCTAAAGCTCTATTAGATCTTTGGAGGTCTGGCGGTCAGAACAAAGATACAACAATACATATAACCAATAGGCTGTTCGAAATACTAGCTGAAAGTCAGGAGCAAACACAGCAGCAGCTGAGCACAATTTTCGCATCTCTAGCGATGCTGGATCAAAGCAATAAGAGTATTACCGATGCATTGGCCTCACTGGAACCCGTGGTGAATGCGACCAACGATCTATTTTTTTTCTATTCAAATAAATCCTGGATTTATTAGATGAACATAGGTGCTATGACCTATATCTGCTTGATAACCCTCAAGATAAATGCGCCGACGAGAGTGTGAGCTGGAATTTTCACTGCGATGCATAATGAAGCGACGGGGCGAAAACGGGTTCCAAACGGTACCTAGAGTACTGTTACGGAACGCAACAGCTATGTCATCACCTGTCATTGAGCAAACGGCCGTACTGGCAGGTATTGTAGCGATGGTGGAGAATACATCTACGCCATCAGATGCTGATCCGTTTCTGTTTATGTTGCAATGCATGGATGATAATAACATTGAACACATACGGTTAGCATGTCGACTTAAGATGAGAATGTTCAATAATGATATACCGGCCTGGGCACTGCCGGAACTCATCACTATTCTGATCAATCAAATGAATCTAAATAACGGATACCACTTCGCCTTCGGCGACCCGTATCTACAGGTACAGCTTTGCCACATTTTTGAGCTATACCTGAATCGTGATGCAAATAATAGAGCGGCTCCCGACAATAATCAACCAGCGCCTCTGTAAGATCAAACTGTAGCATTTATGAAACAGGAGATAAATATCATCCATGCAGCAAAATATTACGTGCGCTTGGCGCACAGATTGATCTTCAACGGTCATGACGAATTCTCATTCGTGACATCTTCTAACGTGGCCCCACCATGCACCATGATACCGTTAGACATTGAAAGGGCTGTGCCAGCACATGATGTTTTCTATGTTAATTATATGTCACTTGTATTTTCATCCGTTTTTGGAATAAGAGTATTTGCATTGAGTACGGGTAATCTAACGGGTAATGACAGGGCCGCCTGTTACGTTGAATCGGCCGCTCAGCAGGTACAGAGAACAACCTATAATTACAATCTGGATGGAAATATTAATGAGTTTCGGTATCCCAGATTCACGTGTCTTATCTGGGTGCGGAATGACATAGTAATGACTCTTAACGGCGCACTCATCGTGGCTGACAACATTAAAGCTGTCGTTATGACCGCGGCTATCCTATTGAAGGCCAGCACCCCAGCTCAGTTTGCCCAATTCCACCGAATTGCCGCTGCGGGGGAAAACAATCCCAACAACTGTGATGGTGTACTAGAAGGTATACTACCCCCGATGTGGGGCGCCCGGGTAAATTTCAGAGGACACCACGTCTGGCTATTCTGCTAGGTATGCATTATTGCACAATGATAACACACCAGGAGTTGCGGGATCATTACGATGTTAATTACTATTCGGGGTGGGCATATCTATGTATCCGGTCACTGACCTTTCAGTCCTGTTCATTCGCTGCGGTACCCATGTATTCAGCTCTGTTTATTGTTGGAATTCCAGGAATCGCACAGCATCAGCCATTGTCTAAAAGGAACAGGTGGAAGCAGATAGATGGTCGGGACAATTGATATATTTCCCCACATCAGTGAGTGTCACGTAGGCGTATGGAACCATCTGCATCAGTATGAACCACGAAATGAATTCGCGAAAGATATTAGGGTACCAAACTGTAATGATATCTTTCGTTACATGTATTAGATCTCCACTGAGCCCGATTGCCGCAGAGGGGTCGGGGTCCGTGTCTGAAAGAGCTGAAATATGTAATGAATTAGCAATTGTTTGCCTTCGAACGAGTTAGTCGTGTGTTCCAACGTTTGACGAAACATTTCATCAGATGTAGATATCGAACACATGTTGGAATAGAATTCATTACGGGTCAAGAGAATAAATGTATATTCAGCTGTGTTTCTGTTCGGGTATCCGTTCCCGGCGCGCCGGTACAACATCGTTTTCATTCAGTCGTCTATTCTGCATCAGTGAATCTATTAAAACCATTCAAGGCACATCGTGAAGGGAGTCATTGATTACGCGCCCATTTAGATCGGTTGGAACCCCTGCCATATCAATGTGCTTTCCCGTATACGTGCGGAGCCTGATTTTCAGAATACGTCAATTCTTTTACAGTCATATTTTGACGCTACGTAAATATCAAAGATTGATAAACGATCCTGAATTCGTTGGGCTTTTGAAATGTAATAGGAGCTAGCAGCTGCAAGCTCTTCTTCCTTTCATTTGTAATAACAGCAACACTTCGCTTTCTGGCAATGATACTTTGTGCAATGGCGGTCGCGTGCACATTCGCAATGATCTGCTTCATAAGAGCTGTATAAACAATAAGCCCACCCGCAGGAGCAGCTGTTATTAGTGTTCCTAATGGTTCCAAGTTCAGCGTCATGATAACTATTAAATTCGTTTAATAGTTTAATCACAGTATCAAGTCATTTTAATATTAATCTGCGGAATACAAGCATGATTGCAACCGAAGTGCCGCAGAAACTGATCGCCTCGGTCATTTGAAATTTGTGATAATACTGGGAATAGCGATAGGGATAGGACACGGAGTGTCCTTACGAAGAAATAGAGAACACACCCTCTTTACCAACACGTCGTTTTTTTAAATTTTTTGCAAGACGAAGAAACCACTGTCATACCACCGCATCTAATGCTTCTTATATAAGATACCATGAAGAAAATGTTTACCTGCCTCACCAACGGGGGGTTTGTGTAACTAACGATATCTCTCTGTAACAAATATGATGTAAATACTAATGGCAATGCATTGTATACAGCAATCTAACTATATACTGGCAACGATTAACTGCCCAGAAACACCTTATAGTTCCGGTTGCGCGGAAAGTTCGTGCATCCCCCCTCTACGGACCCTCCCCCCAGCGGAACACCCCTCGGACGACGGGAATGGCATCCCCAACGCCCAGACCATACACGCTATCCACTGGGCCATTATGCACCCACTCTTCCTCCGCAGACGTCCATGCACCTGCACAGGCTGTAGTGGCCATATTACCCTGCCCGTGGACAGACAACAGACCCCAACACATCATCTCGATACTGTACCAGACGGATGCATCTCAGTAGACGGGTCGTCGACCAAGACATTCGGAATCTATTAAACGATACTACCGGGATACTACAGGAATTAGCCAAGGGGTTAAGGAAAACTATCACATCGCTGATGGATAAGGGGAATGTACATCCATCGTTAGCGGCCTACCGGCGAGGTCAACCTGTTGGACTACCACGGGAACGCCATACTAGATTGCTACAAAAAAGCACTCGTGCGTCGTTACCTCACCCGACTAACAGCAACAAAGAGGCAGAAAGCCACACTCGTGTTTTGGGACGAGTCGGACCCACGATGGGGCACCTTACTAGCAGCGGACTTTCTATCACGACCGGGACACAATACCCCCAGTCAGCAATTCGTCAATTGCATCAGAATTAACAGCAAATTCGGTTTTTGTCTCCTCCATAAGTCAGCTATGTATCACTTGGCCTGCGCCCGCCGTTTACTGTGTGACATTTTCAACCACCCCGAAACATCTCTATCGGGTCTGTACGCGTGCTTATACCGGATTCACCTAGAAGCGGCATTGCTCAATAAGTAATTGTTCAATAGATCGGCTCTCGTTGATAAGCTATTACTGTGTAGATAAAGTATATAGACTAATTTATAAAGACACGGCACCGGTGCAGGTTGTACACAACAACAATTCAGCTTGGTATATGAACTGTATCAGACGTATTTATTAACACAATGTACCCGCTAATAGTTATAAGTAAAAATGTCCCATAGACCTATTTATTGAAAGTTCTCGACTGTATAGTACTCTAAGCGATAACTGTAGCCGTATATAACATCGATAGATGTAATTGTCCTGTATTTCA
This sequence comes from Hypanus sabinus, assembly GCF_030144855.1. NCBI lineage: Eukaryota > Metazoa > Chordata > Chondrichthyes > Myliobatiformes > Dasyatidae > Hypanus > Hypanus sabinus. The sequence goes on along the minus strand of NW_026781244.1, from coordinate 406,024 downwards.
AATAACTTACTGTCATACCACTCAATAGACAATAGATTCTAGAAACATATCTCAGGGTTTTATATTTGGGAGTATTATCTCCGGTCTGTATATTTGGAAGGACTGTCTCAGGAGTCCCTATCTCGGGTCTCTATATCTCGGGGTACTGTCTCAGGGTGTCTTTATCTCGAGATATAGTTACAGGGTGTATTACCATTTTAAGATCTGTACATGTCAGAGTTTGTTGACCGTATAATCTAATATATTTCTCTTACACAGGTGTTAAAATGCCAGGAACAGGCCCATCACCTCCCCCGAGAGCCCGACTGCGTTCAGGCGATAGGCCTCCGCTATCACCAAGACTGAAACGCATTTCATTTAAGACAAAGCTCCAACTCCACCGCCAACACCGGATCGACACAGATAATTCAGATGAAGAACCGCCACAATTTAAAACGATACAGCGTCATAAACGAAAGGCCCCAACAGAAGCAGGCAAAAACGGAAAAAAGGAAGAAAGGGGAAAAAGGTCAGATTAACAGACACAACAGAGCACCAACCCGGGACGAAAGAGCCGCTACCCGAGGAAGAGAGAGAGATGCAAGGAGAGGGACCACCGAGTGAAGGGGGACAGGAAAGGGAAGGGTGTTCACCGGGAGAAGGGGAGCGGGGACACTCAAAAGAAAGCGAAACACCCCCGAGGGAAGGAGAGGACGAAAGAGAGAACCACCACCGGAGGAGGGGGAGGGCGGAAGCAGAGACCCGACACAGGGAGCGGGTGAGGGAGAGGAGAAAGGCGGAGGTCTAGAGACACCACAAGGGGAGGGAGAGGAGGAGCAGGACGGAGGGAGACAGCCGCCACCGGGGGAGGGGGAGGGCGGAAGCAGAGACCCGACACAGGGAGTGGGTGAGGGAGAGGAGAAAGGCGGAGGTCTAGAGACACCACAAGGGGAGGGAAAGGAGGAGCAGGACGGAGGGAGACAGCCGCCACCGGAGGAGGGGGAGGGCGGAAGCAGAGACCCGACACAGGGAGTGGGTGAGGGACAGGAGAAAGGCGGAGGTCTAGAGACACCACAAGGGGAGGGAGAGGAGGAGCAGGACGGAGGGAGACAGCCGCCACCGGGGGAGGACGGAAAGAGAGAGCCACCACCGGAGGAGGGGGAGGGCGGAAGCAGAGACCCGACACAGGGAGCGGGTGAGGGAGAGGAGAAAGGCGGAGGTCTAGAGACACCACAAGGGGAGGGAAAGGAGGAGCAGGACGGAGGGAGACAGCCGCCACCGGAGGAGGGGGAGGGCGGAAGCAGAGACCCGACACAGGGAGTGGGTGAGGGAGAGGAGAAAGGCGGAGGTCTAGAGACACCACAAGGGGAGGGAGAGGAGGAGCAGGACGGAGGGAGACAGCCGCCACCGGGGGAGGACGGAAAGAGAGAGCCACCACCGGAGGAGGGGGAGGGCGGAAGCAGAGACCCGACACAGGGAGTGGGTGAGGGGGAGGAGAAAGGCAGAGGTCAAGAGACACCACAAGGGGAGGGAGAGGAGGAGCAGGACGGAGGGGGAGACCAACCCCCGGGGAAGGAGGGGGACGATGGAGGGGACCAACCGCTGGGGGAGGAGGACGACGACGGAGGGGGAGACCAACCCCCAGGGGAGGGAGAGGAGGATGACGGAGGAAGAGACCAACCCCCGAGGAAGGGAGAGGAGGACGACGGAGGGGGAGACCAACCCCCGGTGGAGGAGGGGGACGATGGAGGGGGAGACCAACCCCTGGGGGAGGAGGAGGACGACGGAGGGGGAGACCAACCCCCGGGGGAGGAAGGGGACGATGGAGGGGACCAACCGCTGGGGGAGGAGGAGGACGACGGAGGGGGAGACCAACCCCCAGGGGAGGGAGAGGAGGATGACGGAGGAAGAGACCAACCCCCGAGGAAGGGAGAGGAGGACGACGGAGGGGGAGACCAACCCCCAGGGGAGGGAGAGGAGGATGACGGAGGAAGAGACCAACCCCCGAGGAAGGGAGAGGAGGACGACGGAGGGGGAGACCAACCCCCGGTGGAGGAGGGTGACGATGGAGGAGAAGCCGAACCCCCAGGAGAGGGGGAGGGCGGAACGAGAGAACCACCATCGAGGGAGGAGGACGGAGGCGGAGACCACCCCCCGGGAGAAGGGAAGAGCCGTCAGCGGGGTACGAACCGGTAGCGAAGTGGGGAACGGGAGCGGTACCTCCTTGGGAGGAAGAGGAAGACCCCACGGAAGGGGAAGCGCAACGGGACGAGGAAGGACCCACAGAAAAGGAGAGGGGAAGAGAAGAGGAAGGACCCACGGGAAAGGAGGGTGGGCAAGAAATGGAAAGACACACAGAGGAGAAGAGAGCGGAAACGGCGGGAACAAGCAAGGAATTCGACAACACAGGTGACAACGAGGACACTGAAAGGCGGAAGAAAAGAAGAAAAAAGGAAAAGGAAAGGAAACGTACAGAGAGAGAAAGAAGGGAACGGACGTCTGAAAGGAAGCAACGGGAACGCGGAAGAAGGAAATAAAGGACACAAACAGAGAAGGGGGGTCCGGAAAATTGCGATTGTGATGTCACCGGGACAGGCAAACAACAAGCAGTACAGAATACGGGCCGGTATTAAATCCAGAACACGTCCCCGCGCCACTCATAATACGGAAATCCAGGACACGGAGAGGTCAGACCCCCAATCCTACAATGGCTGAATCTCCAGGACTACCAGAAGGTATTGAATTACACGAGCCCAGCAGCGACAGCGATGGATCTTTTTCTTCAGCAAGAGACACTCACTATAAAGGGTGTGGAATAGATATCAATCCCAATTTAATCATGACAGATAGGTTTAATAGGAGAACTACAATAACAGTCGATAACGGCCTGTAGTTTGTGAAAAACAGCATAAAACTGGCAGCCTGGAAGTTATCGACACGAGAAACGGTCCAAGACCTAACAGAAAGGCTGATTAATTTGAAGGGAGTTGTCATCGAAGGGACAAAAGCTATACAACGGGCAATCGCCCACTACAGAAAAATGAAACAAATCCTACTAAAGCCACCAGAAAATACCACATTTCCAGCTCCAGCCTTGACAAGTATGAGCCATGAATCACCACCAATAGGATTTAAAATTCGGCAATCGACCGACCAAGCCCCATCCACGTCAGCACAGGCCGGACGTTCGGAGGATGTGGAAATTGTGACAGTCCCAGAGGGTGACACAGTGCACTCCAACGAAGACGCCCTCGGGAAATATAGACTAACTAAACACGCACAAAAACATCACTGTCAACTACACAACAATGAATCTTTCCTCGGAGTAATGACTGACAATGACATTGAGGACTCTAAATTCCTCATAGGTAAAGACATGGCTCATTGGTTGCAGCGCAAGCTCCTTGAAAGCCGACGCAACACGATCGAACAACAGCAACAGGTAACGGAGCAACCGATTCTGATCGAGTCCGATTCTTCAGCGGAAGAGACAGAGGCCGTAGCTGGACCATCACACCCAACACCCGTACGAACAATCATCAAGAAGGAACCGGACGAGCTAGGACCCGCGGGGGCAACAAGCCATCCATTAGGAGCAACCGAGAAAATCACACCACCTTCCGGTACCAGTAGCGATGACGACAATGATGGAGACAACGGAGGTGAAGAGGAACATCATGGAGACATGGAACAAGAAGAGCAAGAGTGCCAAGAGGAGACAGATCAGCATCAGGGGGATCCCGAAACAGAACGCAGACGGCGCAGGAAACAGCGGGCACATGAGAAATATAGCCACTTCACTAGTAAATGGCGCAGAGGCGGAACCGGCGACGATACAGACGGGGCCGCAAGACCAGCTCACCGCGACCGTTCACCGATCAGAGATGCGAATCGCCGCAAGCAGAAACACAGAATAGCACCTGGTCACGAATATGCAGTAAACAAGGGAAAAGAACTACTTCTAAAATACCAACTCACCGGTATCTCAGGCACCGACTTCCCTGCCCTAAACGGAATGACGGAAACAATGGTAGAAATAAAAGTAAGCCCCGGTAGCAGAGCATCACTGGACATCCGGCGCAGTAATATTCCGAATAAAAGAATGCAAAGAGGAATGGGCTGGACTCCAAGGCATACCCCAAGGAGATACGATCCTAACGATATTAGGATCTACGGCTTCAACTTTACATCAAAGGGGATCCGCGATATAGTAAATCCACAGACGATAATACGTTATCTCTCAAAGGAAAGGGACGTAATGACAGCGTTCCAAATGTACGCACTTGGCTTGAAGAATAGAGCTTTCCAACAAAGCGACATCCAAGCCATGTCAGAATGTACAGGTCCCAATCATAAGCGGAGACTGATTGTCATGGCCATCGTTTCCAAAAGCTCCCAAAATAAGAATATCAGCCTAACGTTTAATGAATTTACTGTGAAACATACCTGTCTACCTTCCATGAATTTAAGCTTAGGGCCAGGGAGATTTGCCATGTACAAATTGGTACCCGCTGAACAGAAGAAAAGTCGCGTACTTTTGAATGAAATAAACGGTTTTATCAATTCGGTCAACTGTGGGGAGGACACGGCCTTCTGCGCATACATTTCAACCGGTAGTATACCATTTAGCGACGACAGACAAGGCCACGACGAAGATGATGGGGACGAAGGAGAACCGGAAGCCGACGAGTAGACACAGAACATTCAGTATTTTAACTGACCAAAAATGTTTGTACAAAGAACCAAGGCAATCTCAACCACCAGTAGTTGTTGAACAAAGAGACACCAGTATTGTCAGCGTTTGTAAAGAAGATCGCAATCACCAATAATTGTTGAAACAAAGATGACTAAAACCTAAACGTTAGTACTGTCGGTATCAGAGATAAATTATTTTGTCATGTAAAAACAATCACAATATTTCTACAATTTAAAATATAATTATTTTATTAAATACATCATATAGTTTACGCACCGTTATTTACATTTTGTACTTTACACTTTACTTATCAATTAGGTGACAGATAGAACTTCGGTCCAAAATGAACCGTGATTACAATATGAACTGTGACATTTCACCTGTCAACCAGATATCAAACGTTTGTCCATCTAACACGCATTTATGACTTGTGTTTTACATTTCACTCGTCAATCAGATATCAGCCATTTGTCGCTCTACCATGGCTTCATGCCTCATGTTTTACAATTCACTTGTCAGCTCTTGATGGAGCTTTCCATCCGCGATTCAATAATGGTTGTCGCGAGCCTCATCGGACAGCCGCAAAGCCAAATTGACGAAGCGCCAATTTGAAGACGATACTAATCACCAGGAGGCGGCGCGTCCATCTGGCTATATATACACCACACAACGAACAAACCGCTATCGCCTATTATACTATTGACGATGGTCTCCTTGGTAGTTCACTGTCTCGAGCTCGCAGGCCTTCTTTCACTGGCGTTCGTGTGGCATCTCCTCTGTGCGCCCCTGATCGTACCATTGCTAGTCACGTCGGTGTCCTTGTAGATCAGAGTCTTTTGTGCCATTCTTCTGGCTACAATATGGATTGTGCTATGGCTCCCGGAGATTGTACGTACGCTACCACGTATATCGAGATGGAGAATTGCCTGAACTACCCACTGTCCAGGAGCAAAGACTACATTTGGAGGAACGGGAAAAAGCGTGGTCCTGTATACCAGAGCGCACTAGCAACTAAAGTCATTCGGGAGCATTTTCTATAATGACCAGAGCTCGATGTCATCAATATATCTATAGATCTGTTTATAACAGTGACTGGATTACCATTGTGGATTGCTCACCTCGGAAAAGAACTGCACGTGAAGGACAGATACGTACTGCCTGAAGACAGTAGAATCTATCACGGGCCCGTATACGGGAGACAGGATACGGGCCCGTATATCGGGAGACAGGATACGGGCCCGGATATCGGTAGACCGGTGTGACGGGCCTGTATATGGATAGACCGGCCACGGAATGGCGCTCCGGCGTGACGGGCCCGTATGCGGGAGGCAGTATGCGGGACCGTATATCGGTAGACCAGGGTGACGGGCCCGTATATCGGTAGACGGGGGTTACGTGCCCGTATACGGGAGTCAGGATACGGGCCCGTATATCGGTAGACCGGGGTGACAGGCCCGTAAATGGATAGACCGGACACGGGGTGGCGCTCCGGCGTGACGGGCCCGTATACGGGAGGCAGAATACGGGCCCGTATATCGGAAGAGTGGATACGGGCCCGTATATCGGTAGACCGGGGTGACGGGCCCGTATATGGATAGACCGGGCCACGGGATGGAGCTCCGGCGGGACGGTCCCGTATAACGGTAGACCAGGGTGACGGGCCCGTATATCGGTAGACGGGGGTTACGTGCCCGTATACGGGAGTCAGGATACGGGCCCGTATATCGGTAGACCGGGGTGACGGGCCCGTATATGGATAGACCGGCCACGGGGTGGCGCTCCGGCGTGACGGGCCCGTATACGGGAGGCAGAATACGGGCCCGTATATCGGAAGAGTGGATACGGGCCCGTATATCGGTAGACCGGGGTGACGGGCCCGTATATGGATAGACCGGCCACGGGATGGCGCTCCGGTGGGACGGTCGCGTATACGGGAGGCAGGATGCGGGCCCGTATAACGGTAGACCAGGGTGACGGGCCCGTATATCGATAGACGGGGGTTACGTGCCCGTATACGGTAGTCAGTATACGGGCCCCTATATCGGTAGACCGGGGTGACGGGCCCGTATATGGATAGACCGGCCACGGGGTGGCGCACCGGAGTGACGGGCACGTATACGGGAGGCAGGATACGGGCCCGTATATCGATTAAACGGGGTGACGGTCCCGTATATGGAAAGATCGGCCACGGGGTCGCGCTCCGGCGTGACGGGCCCGTATACGGGAGGCAGGAGACGGGCCCGTATATCGGTTGAACGGGGTGACGGGCCCGTATATGGTTGGCGGGATATGGGCCCATATATGAGTAACGGAAGGTCCCCCTCCGTGGTCTAAACCGTATATGAGCAGTGGAATGTACTCCCGGATATCTGTTACATATACGGCAGCAACATTCTCAAGAAGTCCAGATGGCTAATAGAGGAGCAGCAGTGAGCATTGTGCAAATCAGGCGCCTTTCTCCATTGGAGGCTGGCGTAACACTTATAACTCCACCCCATGTTATATTTGATTAGGGTATGCTGTGTCAGTCATTCCTGTCGTTAGGGACATTAGCAACTAAGTCATCAATACAAGATTACTCAATTATGGTTAATAAACTGGTACATGCGCAGTAAAGGCATACGAATCTAAGGCTCGTTAATTTTGAGATGCTTGCTTCATTTTAGAATAATTCTGATTGAGAGATCTGGGACTGTTCTATTAAGGGGTCGACGGGTATACTCTCTTACACATGCGCCATCCATGTCTGTGGATCCATTAAGGGGATGGTGTGGATCTATTAAAGGGGTGGTGTGAATCCGTTAAGGGGGTGGTGTGGATCCATTAAGGGGTGATTTATAATATAATGAATTATAGAAGCAATAATAATTGTATAAAATATATCTTTTCTATTAATAGAATATATCAGTATATTCATGAATATACATCCAGAGATATAATGTAATATTTATATGTTTCTTACATTTACTGTACGCATAGCTTATTACATGTAATTTACATTACAAGTATTATACAGTTCCTCATCTTATCAGTTTAGAGGTTTTCTTCACTTCTTCAATAACTGCTGACGATTGACTGGTCCATTCGTAAATCGCTATATCGACATCGGTTCTTGAATTTCTACTATACATCAAATACATCGTAGCTAGCGTGAGCAAACTTAAGAAACATAATGTAAAATCCTGTCTCCAAAAAGAGGTTGCACAGCTTGCCAGCGTCTGGCATAGCTTTATCAGAGATAAAATTTCGTTTACTAAAATTACTAATAGTTTACTGCCTCGAGCTCGCAGGCCTACTTTCACTGGCGTTCGTGTGGAATCTCCTCTTTGCGCCCCTGATCGTACCATTGCGAGTCACGTCGGTGTCCTTGTAGATCAGAGTCTTTTGTGCCATTCTTCTGGCTGCTGTATGGATTGTGCAATGGCTCCCGGAGATTGAACGTACAGGCTACATCTGCTACCACGTATATCGAGGTGGAGAATTGCCTGACCTACCCACTGTCCAGGAGCAAAGACTACATTTGGAGGAACGGGAAAAAGCGTGGACCTGTATACTAGAGCGCACTAGCAACTAAAGTCATTCGGGAGCATTTTCTATAATGACATGAGCTCGATGTAATCAATATATCTATAGATCTGTTTATAACACTGACTGGATTACCATTTTGGATTGCTCACCTCGGAAAAGAACTGCACGTGAAGGACAGATACGTACTGACTGAAGACAGTAGAATCTATGACGGGCCCGTATACGGGAGGTAGGATACGGGCCCGTATATCGGTTGACCGGGGTGACGAGCTCGTATACGTTTAGACCGTCCACGGGGTGGCGCTCCAGCGTGACGGGCCCGTATACGGGAGACAGGATACGGGCCCGTATGTCGGGAGACAGGATACGGGCCCGTATATCGGTAGTCCGGCGTGTCGGGGCCGTATATGGATATACAGGCCACGGGATGGCGCTCCGGCGTGACGGGCCCGTATACGGGAGGCAGGATGCGGGCCCGTTTATCGGTAGACCAGGGTGACGGGCCCGTATATCGTTAGACGGGGGTGACGTGCCCGTATACGGTAGTCAGGATACGGGCCCGTATATCGGTAGACCGGAGTGACGGGCCCGTATATGGATAGACCGGCCACGGAATGGCGCTCCGGCGTGACGGGCCCGTATACGGGAGGCAGGAGACGGGCCCGTATATCGTCTTGAAGAATTGGATCAGCCCAGGGTTAAATTGCGGAACAGACTCGCTGAGCCGAATGGCCCACTTCTGCTCCTATCTCTTATGGTCTTACAGTCTTTCGGTGGGATGAACGAGGCTGAAAGATATTGATATAGGACAGTGTTGTAAACGGGAACAGGATCAGGGGAACAAGAGTTTATCTTCCCAAGGACATGTTAAATTGATCAGCAGTTCCGGAATTATCCCACAGATCAGGGGTCACCTGTGGTCAGAATCAGCATTGAGCTTTCCCCCTGAAATGGGAACATTTGTTTGAAAGACACTTTCCCCTGGAAAACCGTGATCCAATTGGCCAAAGCAAATCTTTCTCTGTTAATCCCATTGTGGTCACTGTTGTTGAGATCGAGCAGGCCTGGAACCGAGCACCCGACAACCGGGACAGTATCAAGGAGTAACCAGGGAGAATGCAATGGAATGATTGGAGCCGTTTTCACTCTGTGTATCAGCGCAGGAAAGTCAACTCTTCCGGAATTCATGTTTTGAACATTGTTTCTGTTCATTCAGGATCAAAGATCCCCCACAATCCCAATACGACACGAGCATCGATTCCGGACGGAACAGTGAGTGAACTGCATTTCATCTGTTCTGTTACTGGGCCCCTGGAACTCTTAACATTTCATTTAGATATGGCAGTTCCTAGTGCACAGAATCTGCAGGGTTTCATCCGAGAGAATGGTCACGAATAGTGTTGCTTGGGTTGTTGGGTTGCCCGGTTAAATAAGTAAATATTTTCAACACAGGATTACAATATCATTGGCGGGGCGGTATGGTATTTCCCTTTCTGTATCTGGCCTAAATTATTGGCCGTCTATACAGGGGGTGACCGGTTTCTGGCGTTTGTGGGAATGTAGTTCGTGCTGTCGCTGGCATTTTGTTTTGTGGCCGCATTGACATCCGCTGTATTAACAACGGCCCATGATGCTCTTCACCGCTGTGACGTGTCTGTACTGTTCCCGCAGGCACCTTGGATACAAACACCGTGAACGCATCGGGAACCTATGAAAATCTCTCAAGGGATGAACAGGTTGGATCTTTGTATTATGTTTATGATCTCAGTCATTGTTTCAAAGATAAGAAGATAAGTAATGTGATGGGTCGCGTCCGAGCAGCAATGAATGCGAAGATTGATACACTCGGGGTTTACATGTGGAGAGACAGAATACAATTGTCGAGCGCAAGGTTAAAAGTCACAATAGAAATCTTTAATTTCTCTTTCCAGGGCGCAAGGCACAATGCACAAGATGGAAACTCCACTTACACGGTGAGGGAATTATTTGCGTCTCTCCCTTTTTGAAGTAATTGTTTCCACTTCACACAGTAAGAAACAGACCCTGAAGTGAGACAATCGACAGCAAGAATGACGTCGAAGAGGCGGCAATGGGGGCCGCAGAAATGGCGGATGAACTCATGAAGTATCATGTGTTAGTCTGGACTGTGGAGCACAACCTGGTCCCTCTGTCCCACGGTCTTTCCGAGCCGATTTGTTACATGTGTCCACGTCCTTTTCGGTGTTCGTCCAATTCTCCTCCCTCACAGACTGCGTTTGTTATTAACTTTTGCTAATCACAATGATTTATTTCCGTTTAACAGGGACTGGTTCTGGGGGATCGATCTGTTTACAGTGATCTGAAGAGGTAAGTGAGCAGAACACGAGGCTGTCGATGAAAAATGTGACTTGCAAAAGGAACATGTCCATTATGGCCAAGCCGATGAGTTGAGCAGAGCCCCGGCTGTGCGTGCTGCCAAGTTACCCAGTGATTAACAGATGAGAGACATGTAACACTGTGGGACTGGGGTCAGGCGTCGGCGGGCAGCAAACATTGTTATTCAGAGGAATAATGGTCCTGGGCCTGTGGCCTTGCGAAACAGATAAATTCTCTTTGACACCGAATAAGTAAATATCGCCCGTATTTGATCACACCATCTTTATTTCCTTCCAGTTGCCGAGAGAGCCAACATGAATTGTTTACTTATTCCGTCAGATGACGTCACTGTTGAATAGAAGAGGACGGTTGGCCGGGAATTCACACATGAGAAAGACAACCATCGTGGAAGAAGCCACCGTGCCACACGTCTCTTACTTTTTATATACGACCGTTATCCGTGTCTCCGGCATCTCTCTCTCTCGAGTGTCACATCTTCACTCCGAGACATCACTGAAGGGTGTGACACATTTTTTATCGTAGCGGCTTAGTTCTCTCACTTCAACCTAGACTCCTCCAGCCCATGATAGGCAGCCTCACGCTTTCACCAACCTTTGCCCTCTCAACTTTGCTCTGCGTTACGATCTCAATAAACTCATTGTCCACATTATAGGCGGTTCAGTTTCTAAAGACATGTTTCGCACAGATCTGAAAAGTAGCAGTGTGGGACTCTCAACCTTCAGACAAGCCTCTATTTCATCTTGTCCGGGAGACTGGTGCAGCGGCTGAAACGGTCACGTGACAATAATTCCAATGATTCCGTCCTTCCGTCTCGGCTCTTCGTATCAGCAAGTTATAAGAATTAGCTCACTGAATAGTGAGCGATATGATGTGAGTCTCGTCTTATCCAGCAACCAGATTTTTATCCGTGACATCCAGCCCTATTTGTTTTGGGATCATTCTCCAATGTTAAAAAGTTTCAAAGGTAGAATCTAATGTCAGAAAATCGTATACTTGTATACGGCCGATTGGAACACGCCCTCTGATACATAATGCATAGCTATTGCTCTCTGTATATTCAACTTTCTCATCCACGATTTCACCGCTGAATTATTTAATTGTTTCCCAACACTCACCAATTCCGCCTTCCCGGCATCTTCTAATGACCCCGAAGTCGGGTTCTTTAGAAATTTGTCTATTTCCATCTTTTCTGGTTTCCCGCCTGGTTATCCACGCAACTAGATCAGTTAAGGGACTTTTATCCCGATTCACTTGCACCCAAATTAATTTATCAATCCCGGACGAGCCCCCAATTTGTTAGTACCCCGTAACTGTGTGTCTAACCAGCAGAGAAAGAAGAATTTGTTGGAGTCTGGTGGTACTATACTAAAGGTGTTTGTTTATAAAAAATAAGCAAAAAACCATATCAATAATGCAAATAAACATATAAAACAAGTTAACAGTAATAAACCTAAAAGTGTAGGAATAATAATAATCAATAATAAACAAGCTATCGATCTCTAGCGGTAAATAAATTGTCATAGAAAAGTATAAAGTTCAGTTCAGTTCATGAGTGCTTATGTCGTTATGGTTGTTTATTGTAATCGTTGGAGAGAGAGAGAGAGAGAGAAAGAGAGAGAGAGAGAGAGAGAGAGAGAGAGAGAGAGAGAGAGAGAGTGAGAGAGAGAGAGAAAGAGAGAGAGAGAGAGAGAGAGAGAGAGAGAGAGAGAGAGAGAGGAAGAGAGAGAGAGAGAGAGAGAGGAAGAGAGAGAGAGAGAGAGAGAGAGAGAGGAAGAGAGAGAGAGAGAGAGAGAGAGAGAGAGAGAGAGAGAGAGAGAGAGAGAGAGAGAGAGAGAGAGAGAGAGAGCGGGATGTAACAGCTACAGTCCGGCAAACCTTATTTTGCTTTCTTAATCTGTCGGATCGGTGTGGTCATTCAGTTGTGACCTCTTCGTCCTTCTGCTAGACCGTTCTTCTGTGATAGACTTGTCACTCTGGCATGTGTGGACACACACACAAGTCCCCACCGGCCCTGCTTTGACACTGTGAGCTTTACTGACCGATCTCCTGGTTCGGTCTCAGGTGCCCCTACCTTTCCTGTGGGTTCCAACACTCAATCAGTGTCCACTGGTGTGTCTCCTGGTGTGTCTGAAGGGTGTCTCTCCAGACCTGACTTTTATCCCTACTCACCGGGTCTCAGCTCTCAATCAAATTTGAATGACTGTGTCCATCAAACCAGCACACTCCAGCTGTCCACTGAGGAATGTTAATGAGCAAAATGGTAGAAGATAAATAACCCTCGCAGAAGTCATAATATAGCAAATCAACAAGACTCTCTCCCCTCTCCTATCTTTAACAGATGTTCTTGCATAAGCGGGAAACTTTCCCGTGTATTTTGCTGCGTTAATTTTACCCGCTACCTTCACAAGCCCTCCAGGGCCTGCTGCAGTGAAGCATCCCCACAGCATAATGCAGCCACCACCATGCTTCACGGTAGGGATGGTGTGTTTTTGATGATATGTCTTGTTTGGCTTAGGCCAAGCATAGGATATTGTCTGATGGCCGAAAAGGCTTATTCTCGTTTCATCAGATCAGAGAAACATCTTCCAGCTGACATCAGCGTTTTCCACATGCCTCCTGGCAATCTCCAGCCGAGATTCCATGTGGGTTCCTGTCAACAGCGGCTTTCTCTTTGCCAGCCTCCCATAAAGCTGCGACCGGTGAGGCACCCGGGCAACCGTTGTTGTGTGCCCAGTCCCTCCCATCCCGGATACCGGAGCTTGTAACTCCTCCAGAGTTGTCATGGGTCTCTTGGTGGCCTCTCTCACTCGTCCCCCTCTGGCATGGTCACTCAGTGTTTGCGAGCAGCCCGCTCTAAGCAGATTTACAGCTGTGCCATATTCTTTCCATTTCTTAATGATTGACTTCATTGTCCTTCAAGAAGTATTCAGTGACATGGACGTTTTCATGCTTCAATCTCCTGACTGGTGATTGTCAATCACCTTTCGAGGTGTTGCTTGGAGTGTTCCTTTGTGTTCATGGTGTAGTTTTTGCCGGGATCCTGATCAACAGCAGCCGGACTTTCCAGATACAGATACAATTGATTTTACCGGAATCATTTGAAACACCTTTCACTGAACAGGGTGATCTCAAATTAACTAATCATGTGACTTCAAAAAACAATTGGCTGCACCTGTGATGATTTGGTGGTGGGAAAGTACTGAATATTAATAAAATCAATTATTTTGTGTTTTATATTGGTAATTAATTTATATCACTTTGTAGAGGTTTGTTTTCACTGATACGAAAGAGTCTTTTTCTGTTGATCCGTATCATGACAGACGAGTTCAATCCGCTGTGATTGAACGTTGTACAGCAATAAAACATGAAACTCCTCCAAGGCGGGTGAATTCTTTTTACAGACACTGCTGTTACTCAATTTTACATTTTTTTCTCATCAGATAGAATTGAACCTGTAGCAATTCATCGTCAAAGGCATATCGTCCCTTACCAGCCTGATTTTTTTTTGAGGATGTAACTAAACAGATTGATGAAGGAAGAACAGTAGATGTAGTATTTCACCAAGGCATTTGATAAAGGACCACTTGCAAGGCCTATTGCTAACGGAAGGGTGCAGCGGATCCAAGGGGACATTGCTTTGTGGCTCCAGAACTGGCTTGCCCACAGAAGGCAAAGAGAGGTTGTAGACGGGTCGTATTCTGCATTGAGGTCGGTGATTTTTATTCATGACCTGGGTAAGGAAGTAGAGGGATGGGTGAGTAAATTTTCTGATGACACCTTTAATAGGTTGGGGGTGTTGTGGATAGTGTGGAGGGCTGTCAGAGGTTACAGCGGGACATCACTAGGATGCCGAACTGGGCTGAGAAGTGACAGATGGAGTTCAACCCAGATAGGTGTGAGGTGGTTCATTTTCGTAGGTCAAATGTGATGGCAGAATCTAGTATTACTGGTAAGACTCTTGGCAGGTGGGGGATCAGAGGGATATTGGGTTCCGAGCCCATAGGACACTCAACGTGTTTTGACTCTGTGGTTAAGAAGGCATACGGTTAATTGGCCTTCATCAATAGTGGGATGAGTTTAGGAGCCGAGAGGTAATATTGCAGATATATAGGACCCTTCAACCGTCTCCGGTTTCTTCCACCGTCTGAGGAGAATGAAGCACCACACAGCCGATATGTACAGATCAGGTAAAATCCTCGGTGATGTTTACATCAATAGTGGTGAGCATGTCTCCATTCCTCCTGCAATTCACGGACTGATTCTTCCCTTCTGCGACATTGAGGAAGAGGTTGCTTTAGAAACATAGAAACACAGAGAACCTACAGCACAACACAGGCCCATCGGCCCACAAATCTGTGCCGAACATGTCACTACTTTAGAACTAGCTAGGCTTTACCCAACCCCTCTACTTTTCTAAGCTCCAGGTAGCCATCCAAGAGTCTCTTAAAAGACCTTATCGTTTCCGCCACCACCGACGCCGCCGGCAGCCCATTTCACGCACTCACCACTTTCTGTAAAAAACTTACCCTCCTCTATACACCTCCTCTATACCTACTCCCCAGCAACTTAAAACTGCTCTCTCGTGGCAGCCATATCAGCCCTGGGGAAAAGCCTCTGACTACCCACACGATCAAAGTCTCTCATTATCTTGTCCACCTCTGTCAGGTCACCTCTTCAGGGACAAAAGGCCGAGTTCACTCAACCTATTCTCATAAGGCTTGCTCCCTAATCCAGGCAACATCCTTGTAAATCTCCTCCGCACCGTTTCTATGGCTTTCACATCCTTCCTGTAGTGAGGCAACCAAAACTGAGCACAGTACTCCAAGTGGGGTCTGGCCAGGGTCCTATATTGCTGCAACTTTACCTCTCGGCTCTTAAACTCAATCCCACGACTGATGAAGGCCAATGCACTGTATGCCTCTTTAACCACAGAGTCAACCGGCGTAGCAGCTTTGAGTGTCCTATGCACTTGGACCCCAAAATCCCTCTGATCCTCCACACTGCCAAGAGGCTTAGCATTAATGCTATATTCTGACATCATATTTGAACTACCAAAGTGAACCACCTCACACTTATCTGGGTTGAACTCCATCTGCCACTTCTCAGCCCAGTTTTTCATCCTATCAATGTCCCTTTGTATCCCCTGACAGCCCTCCACACTATCGACAACAACCCCAACCTTTGTAGTCATCAGCAAATTCACCAACCCATCCCACCACTTCCTCATCCAGGTCATTTATAAAATTCACAAAGAGTAGGGGTCCCAGAACAGATCCCTGAGGCACACCACTGCTCACCGGCCTCCATGCAGAATGGGACCCGCCTACAACCACTCTTAGACTTCTGTGGGGAAACAGTTCTGGTTCCTCAAAGTCTACTTATGCCTCCGTATTTTCTCAATAAGCTTGGCATATGGTACATTATCAAATGCCTTGCTAAAATCCCCCTTCCTCCTGTCCGATCCCTCTTCCCCATTCCTCTTCCTCCTGTGGCATTACTCTCTCCCACACACTTCCTCCTGTGGCATCCCTCTTCCCATCCCCCTTCCTGCTGTCCGATCCCTCTTCCCCATTCCTCTTCCTCCTGTGGCATTACTCTCTCCCACACACTTCCTCCTGTGGCATCCCTCTTCCCATCACTATTCCGCCATCTATTTAGCCGCCCACGCCAGATTTCCACTGTGGCTCTTTTTCCCGCCATTCTATCCTGACCTCTCATGTCAGGAAGGTTTTTTTTCCTGAACGTTAGAGAATGTGTGGAGCCTATACGGTCACACCGACAGACGAAATTACTGACATTTGGTGAATACCGTGGAGCTGGTCAGTGAGGGACATTGACAGTGATGGGACTCTGCTCAGTGATTGACTGAAGGGTTTAATGTTTCCTGAAATATCCGAGTGAGAGAAATACCCCCAGACCCGCGGTTTGAATCACAGATTCTGGTGCCGAGGATCTCGACTCCGCTCTCAGTACAAACCCATCACTGACGGATCTGGACCTGAGTGAAAATAAACTGGGAGATTCAGGAGTGAAACTGGTGTCTGCTGCTCTGAGGAACCCGGAGTATAAAATACAGAAACTGGTGTAAGTACCAGACTGTGGCAGATTGTGTTTACAGTCACTAGGTGTCTGACACTGAGCATTAATGTGATCAGTAATTGTGTTACTGATAAACACTGGGGATTTGTACCCTCTCCTGTCTCTCTGTGTCCTTCACCCTCACTCTCTCTCTCATCTCCAGTCTGACCGATGTCAGTCTCACAGATTTTGGTGCCGAGGATCTCGACTCCGCTCTCATTACAAACCCATCACTGACGGGGCTGTACCTGGTATTAAACTCACTGACAGACCGATCTGTCCCCGGTCTCCGCCGCCTCATACAGACCCTCACGAGTCTGGAGTGGATCGGGTGAGTGTTTGTGTTAATGTCCAATGTGATAAAATATCAGCGGATCCGCGGGTTTTCTGGTGATATTTGTCTATGAGTGTTGTTGAAACATTAACACCGGTCCCCTGTTACTGACACTGTTGTGTACTCTGTTTATTTAATCTTTATTCTCCCATCTGTTTCAGACTGACGAGTAATCAATTCAGTGAGACTGGGAAGGAGGAACTGAGGTCTTGGCAGGATACCAGAGCTGGAGGTCTTGCGTAACTGTGAACGTCTGAATGCGTGAAAAATCCTCTTCCACAGGACGGGGACATTTGGCCGACTTCCTGGCATCCCCTTTAATGGCCGCCTGTCCGGTGACGCTGCATACGCCGTGTTGTTTGCTCTCGGGAGATCAGCCGGAATTTCAAACACAGGAAGAGCCCGGGGGGCCGGTGCTCAGACTGAGAAACCAGTATCCGGTTGTGGGATTATCCGGGGAGAGAATCTTTTTGCGCACTTTGGGCAGAGGACGCTGCATTCGACAGTCTGGCCGATATAATGACGTTAAATTGGCAAATCCCTCGGCAGCGATCTCGGACACGGCCCTGAAGTGTGATTTTCTAACCGCTGGTTCCCGGATGCGGAGTGACGGTGAGAAACGGGACTGAGGATTCAACCTGTCTCTCGTTGTCGCCGGTCAGTTAATTATGTGTGACTGTGGGGGAATCGGGGGCAGCTTATTCATTCCCGCGCATCCACGCACTCTCCTTGCTCCTCGCCCACTCTCCTTTCTCACTCGCCCACTCTCTTTTCTCCCTCGCCCACTCTCCTTGCTCCCTCGCCCACTCTCCTTACCCGCCTCATCCAAGCGCTTCTGTGCGCCAACCCTCCGCTTTCATCCCGATCCCTCCATGTTCCACCTAAACATCTCTAAAATTCCCTACTGCATCTGTCTCAACCGGCATCCCCTACAGTGAATCCGAGGCACCCAGTGCAGTCTGTGTTGAAAAAATACGCAACCTCTCACATCTCCTTTGAATATTTCCATTTTATCTTAAATTTCTGGCCCCTGCTATTTGACATTGCAAAAATATACCCACCGTCCACTCCAGGTGTGCCTGATAACCCTCTATTAGATCAACCGACAGCCTCCAAGCTTGCCCGAAGCTCTCGTTATAGCACATGCACTTTGATCCAAGGCTGTATCCTGCTAAATTTCTTCTGCACCCTCCGTAAAGTCACGACATCTTTCCTGCATCGCCTCCTTCCGCAGCCGGTCTTGGGACCGTCCATGACGGAATTGTTTATAATCAGCTCCTGAGCAGCGACGGTGCCTGGGCCAGATGAGAAGTCCGGTGTTCCGCGGTGTGAGATCGCCCATCTCTGCAAAAACAACGGACTGGAGCGCCACCATCTGGCCGAACAGCGATGGTGCGTCTGCAATCGAAGTCCTGAGCGCCCATTACTGTCAGGCTGGGAGAGAAATTAGCGAACTGGTCTTCACCGCAAGAAACCGAGCGTTTAATGCTTTCCTTTCCCTCTAAACTCTGTTCGCATGAATGTTTGGGAACTATCGACCTACTTCATAGTCTGTCTCTCCTCGCTTGGCCATATTTGAAGGAAGTGACAGGTGACGCCATTTTTTAAGCTCTGACCTGAGAATCACCTTTCTGAGAAAGCGGCCCCATCCGGATTTCAGCCCACACCGGTTAGTCTCCCGATACAGTGACACCATCTGAACTCCGAGACGCTGCAGACCAGTCATGATATGTGCACTACTGCGACCCCTAGCGCGTCAAGCGAAGATAAAACAGTGAGAAGACAAAAAGCCCTACAAATATGCCATCCGAAGGGAGTGAATTCACCCAGGATTGAAGGTGAAACTGTTGGTGGATTGGTGGATAAATGTTTGTCAGGTTGGAGGTTGGTGACCAGTGGTGTGCCTCAGGGATCTGTATTGGGTCCAATGTTCTTTGTGATAGACATTAATGATCTGGATGATGGGTTGGTAAATTGGATCAGTAAGTATGTAGATGATTCTAAGATAGGTGGCGCTGTAGATAATGAACTAGGTTTTCAAAGCTTGCAGAGAGATTTAGGCCAGTTAGAAGAGTGGGCTGAACGATGGCAGATGGAGTTTAATGCTGATAAGTGTGAGGTGCTACATTTTGGTAGGAATAATCCAAATAGGACATACATGGTAAATGGTAGGGCCTAGAAGAATGCAGTAGAACAGAGTGATCTAGGAATAATGGCGCATAGTTCCCTGAAGGTGGAATCTCATGTGGACAGGGTGATGAAGAAAGCTGTTGGTATGCTGGCCTTTATAAATCAGAGCATTGAGTATAGGAGTTGGGATGTAATGTTAAGATTGTACAAAGCATTGATAAGGCAAAATGTGGAGTATTGTGTTCAGTTCTGGTCACCGCATTATAGGAAAGATGTCAACAAAATAGAGAGAGTACAGAGAAGATTTACTAGAACGTTACCTGAATTTCAACACCTAAGTTACAGGGAAAGGTTGAACCAGTTAGGTCTTTATTCGTTGGAGCGTAGAAGGTTGAAGGGGACTTAATAGAGGTATTTAAAATTATGAGTGGGTTAGATCGAGTTGACGTGGATAGGCTTTTTCCATTGAGAGTAGTATTAACAAGCTAACGCCATTGGTGTCAGTTCTAACAGCAATTGGCTAGATGATTGGCAATCTCCTGAGAGACTTTCAGTGCTCAGCCAACTCTGTGGCTGTTAATGAATAAGAACTGAAAGTGTTTCAAACAATTAAACCTTCATTGTCTGCACCTGAATTAACATTCGCTGCTACAAATAAACCATTTATCCGAGATGTTAACGATAAACACAAGATGGAAGTCACACAGAAAAATATAGTCCAAGAACCTGTGTCCATGTAAGTTTCAGAAATCTGCAGTCGAACACAATATAGCTTGACATCCCCCTGAATGAACACTAGGGGGCAGCATCAACCCAAATTTCGACGCCGCAGCACAGATTCTCCCGAGGTAGCGCACCAACTCTATGGCAGTTTCTTCTTCTGCCAGAGATTTCATTCTGCACAGTGATGGCCCCTCAATGATTGAAAGAGTAATTTCAATGGCTGGAGTGGGCTGTTGTTTCCGCATGTGAAATAGTGACTTCAGGAAGTATGGTTCCCGTTACCTCAGCGTAACGGGCAGAACTAAAGACTCGGTAGGAACCCCAATCAAAAACGGCCAACCAGTACAAGAATTCTTAAATGTTACCAAAGTGCCGTCAGATATTGCTGTTATAAGATTTAAAAGCCACTCCGAAAGAATGCAATGGAGAGACGTGAAAATGCCTCCGCGGGTGAGGTAGAGATGTGAAGCACGGGAGGGGGTAAACGATAAAAGAAGTTAAAAAGTCGAACGACTAAAAAATGTTCCGAGAGCGTACGTGGTGAACCCAAAGACTGAAACTATGGAAAGGAAGTTCAACACTGTCTCGCGGACACACAGACAAATTATTTGAGCGAAGCGTGTTCAATGTTGTAAGCAGGAAAACTGGCTCTGGATGAAGAATGGTGGGGTTAATTTCGCCCCCTGTTTCCACCAGCTCAGCCCGCACATCCCAATAACCCCACCCCGTGCTTCCGCTGACTCCACTTTCTCCACTCCTCTTACCGACCCCGCCTACTCCTCTCCCAATAACCCCACCGCTCTCCGCCCTCTGACCCCGCCCCTATTTCCACTGACCTTTCGTTCTTCAGCTACTGACCTGGCGCTCTCCGCCGCGAGCTGGGCCACTACCCCTAATGATCTGCCCCCCATTCACTGACCATACTCCGTCTCCTTCCGATCCCGTTCACTGCTCCCACTGGCAGATCCGAGCGTAAGATATTGAAGATAAATTGCTCTCTCACCACTCTCCTTGTGCACAGCATCCAAGCGCTTCTGTGCGCAGACCCTCTGCTTTCATCCCGATCCCTCCAGGTTCCAGCTAAACATCTCTAAAATTCCCTGCTACATCTGTCTCAACCGCCATCCCCTGCAGTGAATCCGAGGCGCCCACCGCAGTCTGTGTTTTCAAAAAAATACACAAACTTTCACGTCTGCTTTGAATTATTCCATTTTATCTTAAATTTCTGGCCCCTGCTATTAGACGTTGCAACACTGGGAAAAAATATACCCTCCGACCACTCTAGCTATGAAGCGCTCGTGATGTTGTACGTGAACCCCTCGGGGTCGGACAGCACGTGCTCGACTGGGGGAAGACAGCAACTGAGAAATCTCGTTTCTGTGTATCATCGAATTATTATTTCATTGCGATGGTATTTAACACCATTCTTTCCGTTGTGGTGCTTGCCGAGGCATGAACAAAGCACAGCAACGTTTCGCTGCCGGTTGTGTTCGGCCTTGCCCTAGAAATTGGACGTTCGACTCAACTGACGCTGAAGGCTAGCGGTATTCGTTTGATATTTAGTTACTCCTCCAAGCCGCAATGATGGCATCGTTTTCCATTCGATAGTTTTAGTTAACCACCCAGTTTGGTCGAGCGTTTAATGCTTTAATTTCCCTCTAAACTCTGATGAATAAAAGTTTGGGAACTTTCGTCCCAATTCAGATTCTCTGTCTCCGCGCTTGGCCATATTCGAAGGAAGTGACAGGTGACGCCATTTTGAAGCTACAGCCTGAGAATCGCCTTTCCGAGATAGCGGCCCCATCCGGATTTCCGCCCGCACCAGATAGTCTCCCGATACCATCTGAACTCCGAGGAATTGCAGGCCATTCATGATATGCGCACTACTGCGACCTCTAGCGACTCAAGTGAGGATGACAGCGATAAAACAATAAGACGGACAAATATGCCATATGAAGGGAATGAACTCACCCAAAACTGAAGGTGAAACTGTTGGTGGATTGGTGGATAACTGTTTGTCAGTTTGGAGGCCGGTAACTAGTGGCGTGCCTCACAGATCTGTATTGGGTCCAATGTATTTTGTCATATACATTAATGATCTGAATGATGGGGTGGTAAATTGCATTAGTAAGTATGCAGATGATACTATGGTAGCAGGCGTTGTGGATAATGAAGTATGTTTTCAAAGCTTGCAGAGAGATTTAGGCCAGTTAGAAGAGTGGGCTGAACGATGGCAGATGGAGTTTAATGCTGATAAGTGTGAGGTGCTACATTTTGGTAGGAATAATCCAAATAGGACATACATCGTAAGCGGCAGGGCATTAAAGACTGCAGTAGAACAGAGTGATCTAGGAATAATGGTGCATAGTTCCCTGAAGGTGGAATCTCGTGTGGACAGGGTGATGGAGAAAACTGTTGGTATGCTGGCCTTTATAAATCCGAGCATTAAGTATAGGAGTTGGGATGTAATGTTAGGATTATACAAGGCATTGGTAACGCCAGTTTTGTAGTATTGTGTACAGTTCTGGTCACTGAATTATAGGAAAGATGTCAACAACATTGAAAGAGTACAGAGAGGATTGCCAGAAAGTTACCTGGGTTTCACCACCTAAGTTACACGGAAAAGCCGAACAAGTTAGGTCTTTATTCTTTGGAGCGTAGAAGGTTGATGGGGGATCTGATAGAGGTATTTAAAAGTATGGGGGAATAGATAGAGTTGGAGTGGATAGGCTTTTTCCATTGAGAGTAGGGGAGATTCAAACAAGAGAACATGAGTTGAGAGTTAGGGAGCAAAAGTTTAAGGGTAACACGAGGGGGAATTTCTGTACTCAGGGAGTGGTCGCTGTGTGCAGCAAGCTTACAGTAGAAGTGGTAGAGGCAGGGTCGGTTTTGTCATTTAAAGCTAAAATTGGATAGGTATATGGACAGGAAAGGAATGGAGGGTTATGGGCTGAGTGCGGGTGGGTAGGACCAGGTGAGAGTAAACTTTCGGCACGGACTAGACGGGTCCTGATGGCCTGTTTCAGTGCTGTAAGTGTTAAATGATTAGCACAGGATGTGGTAAACGATAAATGCAGTTAAAAAGGCGAATGATTAAACGAAGTTCCGAGAGTGTACGTGGTGAACCCGAAGACTGAAACTATGGAAAGGAAGTTCAACTCTGTGTCGCGGACACACATAAAAGTTATTTGAGCGAAGCGTGTTCAATGTTGTAAGCAGGAAAACTGGCTCTGGATGCAGAATGGTGGGGTTAATTTCGCCCCCTTTTACCACTAGCCCAGACCGCACCTCCCGATAATCCCACCCCGTGCTCCCGCCCGGCCCCACCTTCTCCACTCCTCCTACCGACTCCGCTCTCTGCACTCCCAATGTCTCCACCGCTCTCCACTCTGACCCCACCCCTATTTCCACATTCCTTTCGCTCTTCTCCTACCGTCCCAGTCCTCTCCCACGCGAGCCCGGCCACTTCCTATAATGATCTGCGTCCCATTCACTGACTATACTCCGTACCCTTCCGATCCCGTTCACTGCTCCCACTGGCTGGACAGAGCGTAAGATGTAGAAGCTAAGTTGCTCCCTCGCCCACTCTCCTTGCCTACCTCATCCAAGCGCCTCTCTGCTTCGACCCTCCGCTTTCATCCCGATCCCTCCTTATTCCATCTAAACATCTCTAAAATTCCCTACTGCATCTGAATCAACCGGCATCCCCTGCAGTGAATCCGAGGCACCCACCACAGTCTGTGTTGACAAAATACACAAACTCTCACATCTCCTTTGAATTATTCCATTTTATCTTAAATTTCTGGCCCGTGCTATTGGACATTGAAACACTGGGAAAAATATGTCCTCCGACCACTCTAGCTATGGTGATCTAATAACCCTCTGTCAGATCAACCGACAGCCTCCAAGCTTGCCCAAACTCTCGTTATACCACATGCATGAGGATTCAAGGCTGTATCCTGATAAATTTCTTCTGCATCCTCCACAAAGTCGCGACATCCTTCTTGCATCTCCTCCTTCCGCAGCCGGGCTTGGGTCCGTCCATGACGGAACTGCATCAGATCAGCTGCTGAGCAGCGACGGCGCCTGCGCCCTGAGGTGAGAAGTCCAGTGTTCCGCCGTGTGCTGTCGCCCATCTCTGCAAAAACAACGGACTCCAGCGCCACCCACTGGCAGAACAGCGGTGGTGCGCTGCAGGTGAAGACCCGGGCGTTTTTGACTGTTTCACCTGCCACTGCTGAGGAAAATAATTAGCGTACGGTTCTTAATTGTCAGAGAGTTGGAGTTTAACAACAGAGACGTTAAACTACACTTCTGCTTGGTGAGGCCACTCCTCGAGTACTGAGCACAGTTCCAGTCCCTCTTTTCGAAAAGAATATGAGGTAGTGACTGTTACAGTCACGGGTTCGGCGGCGCAGCGGGTTCGGCAAATTCGCTCGTGATATTGTACGTGAACCCCTCAGGGTCGGACAGCATGTGCTTGATTGGGGGAAGACAGCAACTGAGAAATCTCGTTTCTGTGTATCATCGAATTATTATTTCATTGCGATGGTATTTAACGCCATTCTTTCCGTTGTGGTGCTTGCCGAGGCTTGAACAAGGCACAGCAACGTTTCGCTGTCGGTTGCGTTCGGCCTTGCCCTAGAAATTGGACGTTCGACTCAACTGACGCTGAAGGCTAGCGGTATTCGTATGATATTTAGTTACTCCTCCAAGCCGCAATGATGGCATCGTTTTCCATTCGATAGTTTTAGTTAACCACCCAGTTTGGTCGAGCGTTTAATGCTTTCATTTCCCTCTAAACTCTGATGAATAAAAGTTTGGGAACTTTCGTCCCACTTCAGATTCTCTGTCTCCGCGCTTGGCCATATTCGAAGGAAGTCACAGGTGACGCCATTTTGAAGCTACAGCCTGAGAATCGCCTTTCCGAGATAGCGGCCCCATCCGGATTTCCGCCCGCACCAGATAGTCTCCCGATACAGTGACACCATCTGAACTCCGAGGAATTGCAGGCCATTCATGATATGCGCACTACTGCGACCTCTAGCGACTCAGGTGAGGATGACAGCGATAAAACAATAAGACGGACAAATATGCCATATGAAGGGAATGAACTCACCCAGGACTGAAGGTGAAACTGTTGGTGGATTGGTGGATAACTGTTTGTCAGTTTGGAGGCCGGTAACTAGTGGCGTGCCTCAGAGATCTGTATTGGGTCCAATGTATTTTGTCATATACATTAATGATCTGAATGATGGGGTGGTAAATTGCATTAGTAAGTATGCAGATGATACCATGGTAGCAGGCGTTGTGGATAATGAAGTATGTTTTCAAAGCTTGCAGAGAGATTTAGGCCAGTTAGAAGAGTGGGCTGAACGATGGCAGATGGAGTTTAATGCTGATAAGTGTGAGGTGCTACATTTTGGTAGGAATAATCCAAATAGGACATACATCGTAAGCGGCAGGGCATTAAAGACTGCAGTAGGACAGAGTGATCTAGGAATAATGGTGCATAGTTCCCTGAAGGTGGAATCTCGTGTGGACAGGGTGATGGAGAAAACTGTTGGTATGCTGGCCTTTATAAATCCGAGCATTAAGTATAGGAGTTGGGATGTAATGTTAGGATTATACAAGGCATTGGTAACGCCAGTTTTGTAGTATTGTGCACAGTTCTGGTCACTGAATTATAGGAAAGATGTCAACAACATTGAAAGAGTACAGAGAGGATTGCCAGAATGTTACCTGGGTTTCACCACCTAAGTTACGCGGAAAGGCTGAACAAGTTAGGTCTTTATTCTTTGGAGCGTAGAAGGTTGATGGGGGATCTGATAGAGGTATTTAAAAGTATGGGGGAATAGATAGAGTTGGAGTGGATAGGCTTTTTCCATTGAGAGTAGGGGAGATTCAAACAAGAGAACATGAGTTGAGAGTTAGGGAGCAAAAGTTTAAGGGTAACACGAGGGGGAATTTCTGTACTCAGGGAGTGGTCGCTGTGTGCAGCAAGCTTGCAGTAGAAGTGGTAGAGGCAGGTTCGGTATTGTCATTTAAAGTTAAAATCGGATAGGTATATGGACTAGAAAGGAATGGACGGTTATGGGCTGAGTGCGGGTGGGTGGGACTAGGTGAGAGTAAACTTTCGGCACGGACTAGAAGGGTCCAGATGGCCTATTTCAGTGCTGTAAGTGTTAAATGATTAGCACAGGAAGGGGTAAACGATAAATACAGTTAAAAAGGCGAATGATTAAACGAAGTTCCGAGAGTGTACGTGGTGAACCCGAAGACTGAAACTATGGAAAGGAAGTTCAACTCTGTGTCGCGGACACACATAAAAGTTATTTGAGCGAAGCGTGTTCAATGTTGTAAGCAGGAAAACTGGCTCTGGATGCAGAATGGTGGGGTTAATTTCGCCCCCTTTTACCACTAGCCCAGCCCGCACCTCCCAATAATCCCACCCCGTGCTCCCGCCAGACCCCACCTTCTCCACTCCTCCTACCGACTCCGCTCTCTGCACTCCCAATGTCTCCACCGCTCTCCACTCTGACCCCGCCCCTATTTCCAAATTACTTTCGCTCTTCTCCTACCGTCCCTGCCCTCTCCCTCGCGAGCCCGGCCACTTCCTATAATGATCTGCGTCCCATTCACTGACTATACTCCGTACCCTTCCGATCCCGTTCTCTGCTCCCACTGGCTGATCAGAGCGTAAGATGTAGAAGCTAAGTTGCTCCCTCGCCAACTCTCCTTGCCTACCTCATCCAAGCGCCTCTCTGCTTCGACCCTCCGCTTTCATCCCGATCCCTCCTTATTCCATCTAAACATCTCTAAAATTCCCTACTGCATCTGAATCAACCGGCATCCCCTGCAGTGAATTCGAGGCATCCACCAACGTCTGTGTTGACAAAATACGCAAACTCTCACATGTCCTTTGAATTATTCCATTTTATCTTAAATTTCTGGCCCGTGCTATTGGACATTGAAACACTGGGAAAAATATGTCCTCCGACCACTCTAGCTATGGTGATCTAATAATCCTCTGTCAGATCAACCGACAGCCTCCAAGCTTGCCCAAACTCTCGTTATACCACATGCATGTGGATTCAAGGCTGTATCCTGATAAATTTCTTCTGCATCCTCCGCAAAGTCGCGACATCTTTCCTGCATCTCCTCCTTCCGCAGCCGGTCTTGGGACCGTCCATGACGGAATTGTTTATAATCAGCTCCTGAGCAGTGACGGTGCCTGGGCCCTCAGAAGAGAAGTCCTGTGTTCCGCGGTGTGAGATCGCCCATCTCTGCAAAAACAACGGACTCCAGCGCCACCCACTGGCCGAACAGTGATGGTGCGTCTGCAATGTCAGTCTGGAGCGCCCATCACTGTCAGGCTGGGAGAGAAATGAGCGGACTGGTCGTCACCGCAAGAAACAGAATCAAGTTTATTATCACCGGCATGTGTCGTGAAATTTGTTAACATAGCCGCAGCAGTTCAATGCAATAATACATAGAACGGAAAATCAATCAATTACAGTATATGTATATTGAAAAGATTAAAAAACGTGCAATATCAGAAATAATATATATTGAAAAAGTGAGATAGTGTTCACGGGCTCAATGTCCATTTAGGATACGGATGACAGAAGGGAAGAAGCATCCATGGCGGAGTTGTTTAAAATCAGCTCTGAACACCGACGCCGCTTGGTGAGTCAGACTGGAAGTCCAGTGCTTCGCCTTGTGAGCGATCCCAGAACTGCAAACACAACGATCTACAGCGCCACCCACTGGCAGAACAGCGTTGGTGCCCTGCAGATGAAGTCCTGGTCTTTTTTCGCAGTTTGAACTGCCACCGCTGAGGAAAACAATTAGCGTACTGGTCTTAATTGCCAGAGAGTTGGAGTTTAAAGACATGGACGTTAAACTACACTTCTACTTGTTGAGGCCACTGCTCGAGTACTGAGCACAGTTCTGGTCCCTCTTTTCGAAAATAATATGAGGGAGTGACTGTTACAGCCACGGATTCGGGAGCGCAGCAGTTTCGGCAAAAGAGCTCGTGATATTGTACGTGAACCCCTCGGGGTCGGACAGCACGTGCTCGACTGGGGGAAGACAGCAACTGAGAAATCTCGTTTCTGTGTATCATCGAATTATTATTTCATTGTGATGGTATTTAACACCATTCTTTCCGTTGTGGTGCTTGCCGAGGCTTGAACAAGATAAAGCAGCGTTTCGCTGCCGGTTGTGTTCGGCCTTGCCCTAGAAATTGGACGTTCGACTCAACTGACGCTGAAGGCTAGCGGTATTCGTTTGATATTTAGTTACTCCTCCAAGCCGCAATGATAGCATCGTTTTCCATTCGATAGTTTTAGTTAACCACCCAGTTTGGTCGAGCGTTTAATGCTTTCATTTCCCTCTAAACTCTGATGAATAAAAGTTTGGGAACTTTCGTCCCACTTCAGATTCCCTGTCTCCGCGCTTGGCCATATTCGAAGGAAGTGACAGGTGACGCCATTTTGAAGCTACAGCCTGAGAATCGCCTTTCCGAGATAGCGGCCCCATCCTGCTTTCCGCCCGCACCAGATAGTCTCCCGATACAGTGACACCATCTGAACTCCGAGGAATTGCAGGCCATTCATGATATGCGCACTACTGCGACCTCTAGCGACTCAAGTGAGGATGACAGCGATAAAACAATAAGACGGACAAATATGCCATATGAAGGGAATGAACTCACCCAGGACTGAAGGTGAAACTGTTGGTGGATTGGTGGATAACTGTTTGTCAGTTTGGAGGCCGGTAACTAGTGGCGTGCCTCACAAATCTGTATTGGGTCCAATGTATTTTGTCATATACATTAATGATCTGAATGATGGGGTGGTAAATAGCATTAGTAAGTATGCAGATGATACTATGGTAGCAGGCGATGTGGATAATGAAGTATGTTTTCAAAGCTTGCAGAGAGATTTAGGCCAGTTAGAAGAGTGGGCTGAACGATGGCAGATGGAGTTTAATGCTGATAAGTGTGAGGTGCTACATTTTGGTAGGAATAATCCAAATAGGACATACATCTTAAGTGGCAGGGCATTGAAGACTGCAGTAGAACAGAGTGATCTAGGAATAATGGTGCATAGTTCCCTGAAGGTGGAATCTCGTGTGGACAGGGTGATGAAGAAAGCTGTTGGTATGCTGGCCTTTATAAATCAGAGCATTAAGTATAGGAGTTGGGATGTAATGTTAGGATTATACAAGGCATTGGTAACGCCAGTTTTGTAGTATTGTGTACAGTTCTGGTCACTGAATTATAGGAAAGATGTCAACAACATTGAAAGAGTACAGAGAGGATTGCCAGAATGTTACCTGGGTTTTACCCCCTAAGTTACACGGAAAAGCCGAACAAGTTAGGTCTTTATTCTTTGGAGCGTAGAAGGTTGATGGGGGATCTGATAGAGGTATTTAAAAGTATGGGGGAATAGATAGAGTTGGAGTGGATAGGCTTTTTCCATTGAGAGTAGGGGAGATTCAAACAAGAGAACATGAGTTGAGAGTTAGGGAGCAAAAGTTTAAGGGTAACACGAGGGGGAATTTCTGTACTCAGGGAGTGGTCGCTGTGTGCAGCAAGCTTACAGTAGAAGTGGTAGAGGCAGGGTCGGTTTTGTCATTTAAAGCTAAAATTGGATAGGTATATGGACAAGAAAGGAATGGAGGGTTATGGGCTGAGTGCGGGTGGGTGGGACCAGGTGAGAGTAAACTTTCGGCACGGACTAGAATGGTCCTGATGGCCTGTTTCAGTG
This sequence comes from Hypanus sabinus, assembly GCF_030144855.1. Classification (NCBI taxonomy): domain Eukaryota; kingdom Metazoa; phylum Chordata; class Chondrichthyes; order Myliobatiformes; family Dasyatidae; genus Hypanus; species Hypanus sabinus. The sequence continues at coordinate 376,404 of NW_026781244.1, read as the reverse complement.
CTGTAAGTGTTAAATGATTAGCACAGGATGTGGTAAACGATAAATGCAGTTAAAAAGGCGAATGATTAAACGAAGTTCCGAGAGTGTACGTGGTGAACCCGAAGACTGAAACTATGGAAAGGAAGTTCAACTCTGTGTCGCGGACACACATAAAAGTTATTTGAGCGAAGCGTGTTCAATGTTGTAAGCAGGAAAACTGGCTCTGGATGCAGAATGGTGGGGTTAATTTCGCCCCCTTTTACCACTAGCCCAGCCCGCACCTCCCGATAATCCCACCCCGTGCTCCCGCCCGACCCCACCTTCTCCACTCCTCCTACCGACTCCGCTCTCTGCACTCCCAATGTCTCCACCGCTCTCCACTCTGACCCCGCCCCTATTTCCACATTCCTTTCGCTCTTCTCCTACCGTCCCAGCCCTCTCCCCCGCGAGCCCGGCCACTTCCTAGAATGATCTGCGTCCCATTCACTGACTATACTCCGTACCCTTCCGATCCCGTTCACTGCTCCCACTGGCTGGTCAGAGCGTAAGATGTAGAAGCTAAGTTGCTCCCTCGCCCACTCTCCTTGCCTACCTCATCCAAGCGCCTCTCTGCTTCGACCCTCCGCTTTCATCCCGATCCCTCCTTATTCCATCTAAACATCTCTAAAATTCCCTACTGCATCTGTCTCAACCGGCATCCCCTGCAGTGAATCCTAGGCACCCACCACAGTCTGTGTTGACAAAATACACAAACTCTCACATCTCCTTTGAATTATTCCATTTTATCTTAAATTTCTGGCCCGTGCTGTTGGACATTGAAACACTGGGAAAAATATGTCCTCCGACCACTCTAGCTATGGTGATCTAATAATCCTCTGTCAGATCAACCGACAGCCTCCAAGCTTGCCCAAACTCTCGTTATACCACATGCATGAGGATTCAAGGCTGTATCCTGATAAATTTCTTCTGCATCCTCCCCAAAGTCGCGACATCCTTCTTGCATCTCCTCCTTCCGGAGCCGGGCTTGTGTCCGTCCATGACGGAACTGCATCAGATCAGCTGCTGAGCAGCGACGGCGCCTGCGCCCTGAGATGAGAAGTCCAGTGTTCCGCCGTGTGCTGTCGCCCATCTCTGCAAATACAACGGACTCCAGCGCCACCCACTGGCAGAACAGCGGTGGTGCGCTGCAGGTGAAGACCCGGGCGTTTTTGACTGTTTCACCTGCCACTGCTGAGGAAAATAATTAGCGTACTGTTCTTAATTGTCAGAGAGTTGGAGTTTAACAACAGAGACGTTAAACTACACTTCTGCTTGGTGAGGCCACTCCTCGAGTACTGAGCACAGTTCCAGTCCCTCTTTTCGAAAAGAATATGAGGTAGTGACTGTTACAGTCACGGTTTCGGCGGCGCAGCGGGTTCGGCAAATTCGCTCGTGATATTGTACGTGAACCTCTCAGGGTCGGACAGCATGTGCTTGATTGGGGGAAGACAGCAACTGAGAAATCTCGTTTCTGTGTATCATCGAATTATTATTTCATTGCGATGGTATTTAACGCCATTCTTTCCGTTGTGGTGCTTGCCGAGGCTTGAACAAGGCACAGCAACGTTTCGCTGCCGGTTGCGTTTGCCTTGCCCTAGAAATTGGACGTTCGACTCAACTGACGCTGAAGGCTAGCGGTATTCGTTTGATATTTAGTTACTCCTCCAAGCCGCAATGATAGCATCGTTTTCCATTCGATAGTTTTAGTTAACCACCCAGTTTGGTCGAGCGTTTAATGCTTTCATTTCCCTCTAAACTCTGATGAATAAAAGTTTGGGAACTTTCGTCCCACTTCAGATTCCCTGTCTCCGCGCTTGGCCATATTCGAAGGAAGTGACAGGTGACGCCATTTTGAAGCTACAGCCTGAGAATCGCCTTTCCGAGATAGCGGCCCCATCCTGCTTTCCGCCCGCACCAGATAGTCTCCCGATACAGTGACACCATCTGAACTCCGAGGAATTGCAGGCCATTCATGATATGCGCACTACTGCGACCTCTAGCGACTCAAGTGAGGATGACAGCGATAAAACAATAAGACGGACAAATATGCCATATGAAGGGAATGAACTCACCCAGGACTGAAGGTGAAACTGTTGGTGGATTGGTGGATAACTGTTTGTCAGTTTGGAGGCCGGTAACTAGTGGCGTGCCTCACAAATCTGTATTGGGTCCAATGTATTTTGTCATATACATTAATGATCTGAATGATGGGGTGGTAAATAGCATTAGTAAGTATGCAGATGATACTATGGTAGCAGGCGATGTGGATAATGAAGTATGTTTTCAAAGCTTGCAGAGAGATTTAGGCCAGTTAGAAGAGTGGGCTGAACGATGGCAGATGGAGTTTAATGCTGATAAGTGTGAGGTGCTACATTTTGGTAGGAATAATCCAAATAGGACATACATCTTAAGTGGCAGGGCATTGAAGACTGCAGTAGAACAGAGTGATCTAGGAATAATGGTGCATAGTTCCCTGAAGGTGGAATCTCGTGTGGACAGGGTGATGAAGAAAGCTGTTGGTATGCTGGCCTTTATAAATCAGAGCATTAAGTATAGGAGTTGGGATGTAATGTTAGGATTATACAAGGCATTGGTAACGCCAGTTTTGTAGTATTGTGTACAGTTCTGGTCACTGAATTATAGGAAAGATGTCAACAACATTGAAAGAGTACAGAGAGGATTGCCAGAATGTTACCTGGGTTTTACCCCCTAAGTTACACGGAAAAGCCGAACAAGTTAGGTCTTTATTCTTTGGAGCGTAGAAGGTTGATGGGGGATCTGATAGAGGTATTTAAAAGTATGGGGGAATAGATAGAGTTGGAGTGGATAGGCTTTTTCCATTGAGAGTAGGGGAGATTCAAACAAGAGAACATGAGTTGAGAGTTAGGGAGCAAAAGTTTAAGGGTAACACGAGGGGGAATTTCTGTACTCAGGGAGTGGTCGCTGTGTGCAGCAAGCTTACAGTAGAAGTGGTAGAGGCAGGGTCGGTTTTGTCATTTAAAGCTAAAATTGGATAGGTATATGGACAAGAAAGGAATGGAGGGTTATGGGCTGAGTGCGGGTGGGTGGGACCAGGTGAGAGTAAACTTTCGGCACGGACTAGAATGGTCCTGATGGCCTGTTTCAGTGCTGTAAGTGTTAAATGATTAGCACAGGATGTGGTAAACGATAAATGCAGTTAAAAAGGCGAATGATTAAACGAAGTTCCGAGAGTGTACGTGGTGAACCCGAAGACTGAAACTATGGAAAGGAAGTTCAACTCTGTGTCGCGGACACACATAAAAGTTATTTGAGCGAAGCGTGTTCAATGTTGTAAGCAGGAAAACTGGCTCTGGATGCAGAATGGTGGGGTTAATTTCGCCCCCTTTTACCACTAGCCCAGCCCGCACCTCCCGATAATCCCACCCCGTGCTCCCGCCCGACCCCACCTTCTCCACTCCTCCTACCGACTCCGCTCTCTGCACTCCCAATGTCTCCACCGCTCTCCACTCTGACCCCGCCCCTATTTCCACATTCCTTTCGCTCTTCTCCTACCGTCCCAGCCCTCTCCCCCGCGAGCCCGGCCACTTCCTAGAATGATCTGCGTCCCATTCACTGACTATACTCCGTACCCTTCCGATCCCGTTCACTGCTCCCACTGGCTGGTCAGAGCGTAAGATGTAGAAGCTAAGTTGCTCCCTCGCCCACTCTCCTTGCCTACCTCATCCAAGCGCCTCTCTGCTTCGACCCTCCGCTTTCATCCCGATCCCTCCTTATTCCATCTAAACATCTCTAAAATTCCCTACTGCATCTGTCTCAACCGGCATCCCCTGCAGTGAATCCTAGGCACCCACCACAGTCTGTGTTGACAAAATACACAAACTCTCACATCTCCTTTGAATTATTCCATTTTATCTTAAATTTCTGGCCCGTGCTGTTGGACATTGAAACACTGGGAAAAATATGTCCTCCGACCACTCTAGCTATGGTGATCTAATAATCCTCTGTCAGATCAACCGACAGCCTCCAAGCTTGCCCAAACTCTCGTTATACCACATGCATGAGGATTCAAGGCTGTATCCTGATAAATTTCTTCTGCATCCTCCCCAAAGTCGCGACATCCTTCTTGCATCTCCTCCTTCCGGAGCCGGGCTTGTGTCCGTCCATGACGGAACTGCATCAGATCAGCTGCTGAGCAGCGACGGCGCCTGCGCCCTGAGATGAGAAGTCCAGTGTTCCGCCGTGTGCTGTCGCCCATCTCTGCAAATACAACGGACTCCAGCGCCACCCACTGGCAGAACAGCGGTGGTGCGCTGCAGGTGAAGACCCGGGCGTTTTTGACTGTTTCACCTGCCACTGCTGAGGAAAATAATTAGCGTACTGTTCTTAATTGTCAGAGAATTGGAGTTTAACAACAGAGACGTTAAACTACACTTCTGCTTGGTGAGGCCACTCCTCGAGTACTGAGCACAGTTCCAGTCCCTCTTTTCGAAAAGAATATGAGGTAGTGACTGTTACAGTCACGGGTTCGGCGGCGCAGCGGGTTCGGAAAATTCGCTCGTGATATTGTACGTGAACCTCTCAGGGTCGGACAGCATGTGCTTGATTGGGGGAAGACAGCAACTGAGAAATCTCGTTTCTGTGTATCATCGAATTATTATTTCATTGCGATGGTATTTAACGCCATTCTTTCCGTTGTGGTGCTTGCCGAGGCTTGAACAAGGCACAGCAACGTTTCGCTGCCGGTTGCGTTTGCCTTGCCCTAGAAATTGGACGTTCGACTCAACTGACGCTGAAGGCTAGCGGTATTCGTATGATATTTAGTTACTCCTCCAAGCCGCAATGATGGCATCGTTTTCCATTCGATAGTTTTAGTTAACCACCCAGTTTGGTCGAGCGTTTAATGCTTTCATTTCCCTCTAAACTCTGATGAATAAAAGTTTGGGAACTTTCGTCCCACTTCAGATTCTCTGTCTCCGCGCTTGGCCATATTCGAAGGCAGTGACAGGTGACGCCATTTTGAAGCTACAGCCTGAGAATCGCCTTTCCGAGATAGCGGCCCCATCCGGATTTCCGCCCGCACCAGATAGTCTCCCGATACAGTGACACCATCTGAACTCCGAGGAATTGCAGGCCATTCATGATATGCGCACTACTGCGACCTCTAGCGACTCAAGTGAGGATGACAGCGATAAAACAATAAGACGGACAAATATGCCATATGAAGGGAATGAACTCACCCAGGACTGAAGGTGAAACTGTTGGTGGATTGGTGGATAACTGTTTGTCAGTTTGGAGGCCGGTAACTAGTGGCGTGCCTCACAGATCTGTATTGGGTCCAATGTATTTTGTCATATACATTAATGATCTGAATGATGGGGTGGTAAATTGCATTAGTAAGTATGCAGATGATACCATGGTAGCAGGCGTTGTGGATAATGAAGTATGTTTTCAAAGCTTGCAGAGAGATTTAGGCCAGTTAGAAGAGTGGGCTGAACGATGGCAGATGGAGTTTAATGCTGATAAGTGTGAGGTGCTACATTTTGGTAGGAATAATCCAAATAGGACATACATCGTAAGCGGCAGGGCATTAAAGACTGCAGTAGAACAGAGTGATCTAGGAATAATGGTGCATAGTTCCCTGAAGGTGGAATCTCGTGTGGACAGGGTGATGGAGAAAACTGTTGGTATGCTGGCCTTTATAAATCCGAGCATTAAGTATAGGAGTTGGGATGTAATGTTAGGATTATACAAGGCATTGGTAACGCCAGTTTTGTAGTATTGTGCACAGTTCTGGTCACTGAATTATAGGAAAGATGTCAACAACATTGAAAGAGTACAGAGAGGATTGCCAGAATGTTACCTGGGTTTCACCACCTAAGTTACACGGAAAGGCTGAACAAGTTAGGTCTTTATTCTTTGGAGCGTAGAAGGTTGATGGGGGATCTGATAGAGGTATTTAAAAGTATGGGGGAATAGATAGAGTTGGAGTGGATAGGCTTTTTCCATTGAGAGTAGGGCAGATTCGATCAAGAGAACATGAGTTGAGAGTTAGGGAGCAAAAGTTTAAGGGTAACATGAGGGGGAATTTCTTTACTCAGAGACTGGTCGCTGTGTGCAGCAAGCTTGCAGTAGAAGTGGTAGAGGCAGGTTCGGTATTGTCATTTAAAGTTAAAATTGGATAGGTATATGGACAAGAAAGGAATGGAGGGTTATGGGCTGAGTGCGGGTGGGTGGGACTAGGTGAGAGTAAACTTTCGGCACGGACTAGAAGGGTCCAGATGGCCTGTTTCAGTGCTGTAAGTGTTAAATGATTAGCAGCACAGGAAGGGGTAAACGATAAATGCAGTTAAAAAGGCGAATGATTAAACGAAGTTCCGAGATTGTACGTGGTGAACCCGAAGACTGAAACTATGGAAAGGAAGTTCAACTCTGTGTCGCGGACACACATAAAAGTTATTTGAGCGAAGCGTGTTCAATGTTGTAAGCAGGAAAACTGGATCTGGATGCAGAATGGTGGGGTTAATTTCGCCCCCTTTTACCACTAGCCCAACCCGCAACTCCCAATAATCCCACCCCGTGCTCCCGCCCGACCCCACCTTCTCCACTCCTCCTACCGACTCCGCTCTCTGCACTCCCAATGTCTCCACCGCTCTCCACTCTGACCCCGCCCCTATTTCCACATTCCTTTCGCTCTTCTCCTACCGTCCCAGTCCTCTCCCCCGCGAGCCCGGCCACTTCCTAGAATGATCTGCGTCCCATTCACTGACTATACTCCGTACCCTTCCGATCCCGTTCACTGCTCCCACTGGCTGGTCAGAGCGTAAGATGTAGAAGCTAAGTTGCTCCCTCGCCCACTCTCCTTGCCTACCTCATCCAAGCGCCTCTCTGCTTCGACCCTCCGCTTTCATCCCGATCCCTCCTTATTCCATCTAAACATCTCTAAAATTCCCTACTGCATCTGTCTCAACCGGCATCCCCTGCAGTGAATCCGAGGCACCCACCACAGTCTGTGTTGACAAAATACGCAAACTCTCACATCTCCTTTGAATTATTCCATTTTATCTTAAATTTCTGGCCCGTGCTATTGGACATTGAAACACTGGGAAAAATATGTCCTCCGACCACTCTAGCTATGATGATCTAATAATCCTCTGTCAGATCAACCGACAGCCTCCAAGCTTGCCCAAACTCTCGTTATACCACATGCATGTGGATTCAAGGCTGTATCCTGATAAATTTCTTCTGCATCCTCCCCAAAGTCGGGACATCCTTCTTGCATCGCCTCCTTCCGCAGCCGGTCTTGGGACCGCCCATGACGGAATTGTTTAAAATCAGCTCCTGAGCAGCGACGGTGCCTGGGCCCTCAGATGAGAAGTCCAGTGTTCCGCGGTGTGAGATCGCCCATCTCTGCAAAAACAACGGACTCCAGCGCCACCCACTGGCAGAACAGCGGCGGTGCGCTGCAGGTGAAGTCCTGGGCGTTTTTGACTGTTTCACCTGCCACTGCTGAGGAAAATAATTAGCGTACGGTTCTTAATTGTCAGAGAGTTGGAGTTTAACAACAGAGACGTTAAACTACACTTCTGCTTGGTGAGGCCACTCCTCGAGTACTGAGCACAGTTCCAGTCCCTCTTTTGGAAAAGAATATGAGGTAGTGACTGTTACGGATAAAGTCAGGATGTCATCTGTGAAGGGAAATCTCACCTGACACAAAAAGTGAACAGAAGTAAGAGGGATGTTTCTGGTCAAACAACGGTGACTCTGTGGGATGCTCTGCCACAGTCTGCGGTGGAGGGCAAGTCCGTGGGAATACTGGAGCGGGGGTTAATAGATGCGTGATGGCCCGGGGCATCACGGGATATGTTGAGAGGGCGGGTGTATGGAGGTGAATGGGATCCGGTATCAGCCGTGATGAAATGGCGGTGAGACTGGATGGCCTGAATGACTAACTCTACCCCTATGTCTTATCGTCTTTTCGTCTTACCACACTGTGCCCAGAGACGCGGAGAGGGGTAGGGAGCTCCAGCTAAGAGGGGCTCAAAGAGAGAGTGAGATTCCGGAGGAGGGAGTGAGGAAGGCGGAGTGTGAGAGGAGGTGCAATGTGGGAGGAGGAGGAGAGGGAGATGGACGCGAAGAGGGAAGGAGCGAGGGAGAGTGAAGTTAAAAGGAGAGTAGAGGGAGGGTGAGGGGGGGAGGAAACATTAGGGTCTCTGACACGATTGCAAACGTTCTGAAAGATTCCGAACTCCGGGATCTCTTGTGGCGAGGTTGGGGAGAGAATGGCCAGAAATTGTCCTACCGTCCGCCTCTGCCGCTTAATTTCTCGTCTCCCTAGCGACCCTCCCACCGCAGTCTCACGCCCTCGGTCCCGCGCACCCTTTCTGTGTATCCCACCCGCCTGACTCTGTGTCTGTCACTACCCTGTTCCAAGATGTAACCCGATAAATAACTAAATAGCCGTTTGTATGTCGCGATGAGAGGGTTAAGGACAGATTGCTGCCTCCCATTCAAGACACCGCCTCCTCCCACCGGCTCCTCCCAGTGACAAGAGCCGCTAGCCCCCACTGACCCTGCCACCACCTTCCACTGAACCCACCATACCCCCATGGTTTCCGCCCCGCCTCCCACTGGCTGGCGTCCCCTATTCTCAGTGACCCTGACCCTGCCTCACACTGATCCCGTCCCCGACAACTTACTGACCTCGCCCTTCGTTCCATTCACCGCCCCACCTCCCGCTTACCCAGTCACTTCCTTGCACTGACTACGCCCCTCCCATACTGACTCCGTCCTCTCTTCCCGCTGGCTCCGCCCACTCATCTCAATGGCCCCGCCCCCTCCTCACACTGAGCATGCTCCCTTCTCCGCTGCGCATCGACCCTCCTCCCATCGATGCCACCACCTCCCTTCACTAACCCTGCCCCTGGTAGATCACCGAATCTACTATCCCCTCCTGTGACATATCGCTGGGAGCAGGCCTGGCATCTTCTCAGCTGTCCCCGCGCAGGGCTGTATTTGCGAATGTATACACTCCAAATACCGATGACTCCTTGTTCTTTGAACGTCTTTTCTCGTTTCTGCCTGATTTGAATCGGTATTCCTTAGTGATCGGTGGAGATTTTAATTTTTGGCTTGACCCTATAATAGACCGCTCTTCAAGTAAAACCCCTGTCAGTAATAAATCACTTACTTTTTAAATATTTTTATCTCAATGTGGTATTCTTGACGTGCGGCCGGTTTCCTGCTAAAAAATGTCCCCAGTTATTGCATCTGCGAAAATTTAAATTATTTTTTTTGAATACTTTGGAAGTCCGGAAGCCAGAACGAAATCACCAAAGAGGTGTTCTGAAACCCGAAGCTTCCGATCGCAAACAGTGACGCGAGAATGTATCTGCCAGATGGATAACTTTCAGCCAAAGGAATCAAATCAAGCTGAGAAACAGTTTAAGTATGTCTTCGGCATGGCTGATAGGAATTCAATCCTACCTGCTGGAAGGAGCACCTGTTAGTCTGGACAGAGTTTGGGTAAGCGCCGAAGACAGGAGGGTAAATAATGACTGACCAACTTCAATCCGTTCAATGACTTGTTCAACCTCCGTCGTGTAACTGTGCTGCAAATTCTCTGCTCTCGCGATAATTCACAGTAAAATAACGATCTGGTTATTTTGTCAACCAGCTTTGTAATTCTATGTTTTATCAGACCATTTCAAAGAACGTTGTTAACAAGCGAAAGGACTGACTGTCAGCTAGTCTATGATAAATATGCCTCACCGACAGGTGTTATTTTATATCTAGAGCAGCTTCAGGTTTGCCTCCACTTCAGAGATTCAGTGCGCGCGTGTTGTGGTCACCAGGCAAACAGATTGTCCGGCACAAGATCATTGCTCACACTGGCCATGACAGTTTAGAGGGGTCATCGATCAGCCTCGACCCGTCTCGCTAGCAGCGTGTTCCGCGCACCCACCGGTCTCTGCGTGACACAAAAACAAACAAAATCTACCCCTGGCAACACCCCAGCCCCTCAGTTCCCTCCAGTCCCCGTAATCAAAGGTCACGTCTTACCCTCCTTCCCCCAAAGTGAAAAGCGCTGGCTCACTCAAACACTCCTCACACACAGAGCTGCCGCTCCCTGGATTTACGTGCAATGTGTGTTTACTCTCGCCTTCCTCTCAGCTTGAACTAGTCTGGCCATTCTCCTCGGACCTCTCCCATTGAAAAAGTGTCCGCACCCCCTCCCTCCCACAGAACTGCCGCTCCCAGGATTTACGTGCAATGTGTGTTTACTCTCCCCTTCCTCTCAGCTTGAACTGGTCTGGCCATTCTCCTCGGACCTCTCCCATTGAAAATGTGTTTCCCCCCCGCCCACAGAACTGCCGCTCCCTGGATTTACGTGCAATGTGTGTTTACTCTCCCCTTCCTCTCAGCTTGAACTAATCTGGCCATTCTCCTCGGACCTCTCCCATTGAAAATGTGTTTCCCCCCCGCCCACAGAACTGCCGCTCCCTGGATTTACGTGCAATGTGTGTTTACTCTCCCCTTCCTCTCAGCTTGAACTGGTCTGGCCATTCTCCTCGGACCTCTCCCATTGAAAATGTGTCCCGTCCCCCCCACAGAACTGCCGCTCCCTGCATTTACGTGCAATGTGTGTTTACTCTCCCCTTCCTCTCAGCTTGAAATAGTCTGGCCATTCTCCTCGGACCTCTCCCATTGAAAAGGTGTCCCCCTCCCCACAGAACTGCCGCTCCCTGGATTTACGTGCAATGTGTGTTTACTCTCCCCTTCCTCTCAGCTTGAACTAGTCTGGCCATTCTCCTCGGGCCTCTCCCATTGAAAAGGTGTTCCCCGCCCCCCTCCACAGAACTGCCGCTCCCTGGATTTACGTGCAATGTGTGTTTACTCTCGCCTTCCTCTCAGCTTGAACTAGTCTGACCATTCTCCTCGGACCTCTCCCATTGAAAATGTGTCCCGTCCCCCCCACAGAACTGCCGCTCCCTGCATTTACGTGCAATGTGTGTTTACTCTCCCCTTCCTCTCAGCTTGAAATAGTCTGGCCATTCTCCTCGGACCTCTCCCATTGAAAATGTGTTCCCCTCCCCGCACAGAACTGCCGCTCACTGGAATTACGTGCAATGTGTGTTTACTCTCCCCTTCCTCTCAGCTTGAACTATTCTGGCCATTCTCCTCGGACCTCTCCCATTGAAAAGGTGTCTCCCCCCTCCCCACAGAACTGCCGCTCCCTGGAGTTACGTGCAATGTGCGTTTACTCTCCCCTTCCTCTCAGCTTGAACTAATCTGGCCATTCTCCTCGGGCCTCTCCCATTGAAAAGGTGTTTCCCCCCCCCCCCGCCCACAGAACTGCCGACCACTGGAATTACCTTTTGTTTCGAAGCAAAATTAATCCCACGGCCATAGTCCGTCAAAACCGATTTCGTCCTTTTTCCGAATTATGACTCGTCAAGCGTCTGGTCATCTCTCATTCTTCTCGGTGTTAACCTGGCAAGATTACGTGGGGAGCGCCAGTACTAATGGGACTCGTTCCGACCACAATCAGTCTATACCGGTGAGAGGGAAATCACGACACAGAGCCCTCCAGGGCTCAGGACAGGGAGCTGGGGCTGACTCCACGGCCAGATCTGCCAGGATATGATTGGCCTGACAGTCCAGGTGGCCGACCCCTGCTCCTGTACTCTCCGTTGTTGTGTAAGGGGAGCGGGGGTTGGGACATAGAAAGGGAGGGAGGGGGCTTCAGAAGGGACGGACCAGGAGGCGAAGCAGAGAAATGATCAGCCGATCAGATCTTGGGCCGGCAGGTGGAGACCTCTGCCAAACCCGTCACCATTAAACCCTTCCCCACTTCCCCAGGCATCCCACGAATCCCCTCCGCACATGCAACTCCGCCCTCCCCGTGGGATGATCACCAGCCCCAGAAAGAGGCAAAACACAGAGTCAATTGAATCAATGCAATTTTATTTATGCGAAATGTCTGCAGTCGAACATCCACCGCGCTCGGGGCTCCGGCGAGCTGAAAGAATGCGGGTGGGGGCGAGGTATCGGGACCACTGGGACCCCATTGACCTTTGGGTGGGGGTGATCAGGGAGAGGGGAGTGGATGCTTGGAGGGGCCACTGATGTGTAATCTACCCCTCAGCCCTCCGATGGGGGGTCGGTCGGGGAGTGGGCTTTCGGCCGGAGCACAGGAAGATCCAAGTGAGCTGATATTGAACCACCTGGCGGGAGTGGGGTCCTGGTATTCCCCGGTGTTACAGGCCGACAGCACGGTCGAGCGGTGTGGCCGGGATGTGGGAGAAGGGGGAGGTGGTGGAGGGGTTCCCGCTGGTGGGCGATCCGTGGCGGTTAGAAGCAGAGCGAGGTCGGTGCGAGTGCGGTGTCCTCACTCCCTCCAGACGAGGGGAACCAGGTGATCGTTCCTCATGTTGTTTTCCGCCTGCGCGACCAGAAACGGACCACCACAAGGCGAAACGTAGATTTCAACGTGGAGATAATTGTGGGTGAGTCCAGTATCGACCTGTTCAGGGGAAAGGGGAGGAAAGGCGGTGACAGACGGAGGTACTGTCGCCCATCCACACCACCCTCCCCCACGTCCTCCACCCTCCCTCGTCCCCACAGTCACCCATTCCGCCAGGACACCTCGCTCTATCTTTGTCATTCCTTCCCTCCCGTATACATTTCGGCACCTTCGTTATCTCCTCCTATCCTATTTCTCCGTAGCGTGTCCGTCGCAACCTCCCTCCCCTACACGCATCCCCGTCTCCATTGCTCCAAACTCCCCGACGCCCTCACACTGCGACAACCACTCCGTTCGGGATACGGTTCCCGGTCTCCGTCAACTCGTCCCCTCATTACACACGATACACGTTCGTCACTCACTCCCATGTACCCGTCTCCCTCTACGTCAGCCCCTCTTTCCCCTGTACCGCTCCACATTTTCATCAAGCCCTCCCTCCTCTACACACGTTGGCGTGTGCGTCACTCACTCCCATGCACCCCTCCAAATCTACGTCACCCCGCACCCCGATACCATTTCCGTCTTCGTTCACCCCTCCCGTACACCCCATCGCAACTTGGTCACAATCCCCCCCCCCCCATAGCCCTTCTCGAATCCGAGATTTCTTCCTCCCCCTACTCACCACCCTGTCTTCGTCACTCTTTCCCCCTCTACGCACCTCCACGCCTCCATCGCGCGCGTCCTACCACTACAACACTCCCCGTCTCCGTCAGTTCCTCCTCCCCCTACACTCTCCCAAGAGTGTGACGCTCCGCTCCGGAGACATTACCTTGACCAGATACATGGTGCCAATCACCTCCGACACACGAAATTCTATCGGCTCAAAGCTAGTCACTTTCTGACTGCAATTCTTCTCCACTGCAGGCCTCACCTGGGCAGGGCAGAAAATCTCTCAAAGCCTCCGAAAAGGATTGCTAAACCACCGGAGTGGGACAAGGCAGAAGCCCCGTATTATCTGACCGTCTCCGCCTAACTCCTCCAATATACTTTGTCCAATACATCTCTCCTCTCCACTCCACCCCCTCTGTCCTGCGCTCTCTTGTCCTTTCTCACCCTCGCTTTCCAGATCTTTCGTTCCCCATCTCCCTTTTCTCCCCTCCTCTCCCCATCTGACGCCTCTCCTCTCTACCCTCACTCTTTCAACTCTACAAGACTCATTTTGTTCTTCACACCATGATCTCTCTCTCCTTCATCAGCTCTACCATCTTTCTCGCCCCTTTTCTCTCGTCATTCTCCGCCCTTCATTCTGTCGCGCTGTCCTTCCCTCCCTCTTGCTGTCTCTCCCGGACTCACTCACTCTCTCCCGTCGCTCTCCCTCCCTCTCTACCCTCTCCACCACATCGCCCTCTCCGCCATCCTTCCTTCCCTCCATACTGTCTCCATACCTCCATTCTTTTTCTCTCGCACTTTTCTCTCTTCTCTCCTCCCTTAGCCGTAGTCGCTCACTTCGTCCTCACTCACCGCTTCTCCCCTCTCCCCGAGTCCTGTCTCTACTCCATTATTTCTGGCAATCTCTTTTACCCTTCGTATCCACCGTTTATCTTGCCCCGTCTCAGACCTGTGTCTCTCCCCCTTCACTCCCACTTCCTCTCTCTCTCTCTCTCTCTCTCTCTCTCTCTCTCTCTCTCTCTCTCTCTCGTCCCCCCCCCCTCGGACCTCTCCAATTGAAAAGGTGTTTCCCCCCTCCCCACAGAACTGCCGCTCCCTGGATTTACGTGCAATGTGTGTTTACTCTCCCCTTCCTCTCAGCTTGAACTGGTCTGGCCATTCTCCTCGGACCTCTCCCATTGAAAAGGTGTTTCCCCCCCCCCCCCCCACAGAACTGCCGCTCCCTGGATTTACCTGCAATGTGTGTTTACTCTCCCCTTCCTCTCAGCTTGAACTAGTCTGGCCATTCTCCTCGGACCTCTCCCATTGAAAAGGTGTTTCCCCCCTCCCCACAGAACAGCCGCTCCCTGGATTTACGTGCAATGTGTGTTTACTCTCCCCTTCCTCTCAGCTTGAACTATTCTGGCCATTCTCCTCGGACCTCTCCCATTGAAAAGGTGTTCCCCCCCCCCCCACAGAACTGCCGCTCCCTGGATTTACGTGCAATGTGTGTTTACTCTCCCCTTCCTCTCAGCTTGAACTAGTCTGGCCATTCTCCTCGGGCCTCTCCCATTGAAAATGTGTCCCCCCCCCCCCACAGAACTGCCGCTCCCTGGATTTACCTGCAATGTGTGTTTACTCTCCCCTTCCTCTCAGCTTGAACTAGTCTGGCCATTCTCCTCGGACCTCTCCCATTGAAAAGGTGTCTCCCCGCCCCCACAGAACTGCCGACCACTGGAATTAACTTTTGTTTCGAAGCAAAATTAATCCCACGGTCAAAGTCCGTTAAAACCGATTTCATCCTTTTTCCGAATTATGACTTGTTAAGCGTCTGGTCATCTCTCATTCTTCTCGGTGTTAACCTGGCAAGATTACGTGGGGAGCGCCAGTACTAATGGGACTCGTTCCGACAACAATCAGTCTATACCGGTGAGAGGGAAATCACTACACAGAGCCCTCTAGGCTCAGGACAGGGAGCTGGGGCTGACTCCACGGCCAGATCTGCCAGGATATGATTGTCCTGACTGACCAGGTGCCCGACCCCTGCTCCTGTACTCTCCGTTGTTGTGTAAGGGGAGCGGGGGGTGGGACATAGAAAGGGAGGGAGGGGGCTTCAGAAGGGACGGACCAGGAGGCGAAGCAGAGAAATGATCAGCCGATCAGATCTTGGGCCGGCAGGTGGAGACCTCCGCCAAAACCGTCACCATTAAACCCTTCCCCACTTCCCCAGGCATCCCACGAATCCCCTCCGCACATGCAACTCCGCCCTCCCCGTGGGATGATCACCAGCCCCAGAAAGAGGCAAAACACAGAGTCAATTGAATCAATGCAATTTTATTTATGCGAAATGTCTGCAGTCGAACATCCACCGCGCTCGGGGCTCCGGCGAGCTGAAAGAATGCGGGTGGGGGCGAGGTATCGGGACCACTGGGACCCCATTGACCTTTGGGTGGGGGTGATCAGGGAGAGGGGAGTGGATGCTTGGAGGGGCCACTGATGTGTAATCTACCCCTCAGCCCTCCGATGGGGGGTCGGTCGGGGAGTGGGCTTTCGGCCGGAGCACAGGAAGATCCAAGTGAGCTGATATTGAACCACCTGGCGGGAGTGGGGTCCTGGTATTCCCCGGTGTTACAGGCCGACAGCACGGTCGAGCGGTGTGGCCGGGATGTGGGAGAAGGGGGCGGTGGTGGAGGGGTTGCCGCTGGTGGGCGATCCGTGGCGGTTAGAAGCAGAGCGAGGTCGGTGCGAGTGCGGTGTCCTCACTCCCTCCAGACGAGGGGAACCAGGTGATCGTTCCTCATGTTGTTTTCCGCCTGCGCGACCAGAAACGGACCACCACAAGGCGAGTCGTAGATTTCAACGTGGAGATAATTGTGGGTGAATCCAGTATCGACCTGTTCAGGGGAAAGGGGAGGAAAGGTGATGAGAGATGGTGGTACTGTCGCCCATCCACACCACCCTCCCCCACGTCCTCCACCCTCCCTCGTCCCCACAGTCACCCATTCCGCCAGGACACCTCGCTCCATCTTTGTCAACCCCTTCCTCCCGTATACATTTCGGCACCTTCGTTATCTCCTCCTATCCTATTTCTCCGTAGCGTGTCCGTCGCAACCTCCCTCCCCTACACGCATCCCCGTCTCCATTGCTCCAAACTCCCCGACGCCCTCACACTGCGACAACCACTCCGTTCGGGATACGGTTCCCGGTCTCCGTCAACTCGTCCCCTCATTACACACGATACACGTTCGTCACTCACTCCCATGTACCCGTCTCCCTCTACGTCAGCCCCTCTTTCCCCTGTACCGCTCCACATTTTCATCAAGCCCTCCCTCCTCTACGCACGTTGGCGTGTGCGTCACTCACTCCCATGCACCCCTCCAAATCTACGTCACCCCGCACCCCCGATACCATTTCCGTCTTCGTTCACCCCTCCCGTACACCCCATCGCAACTTGGTCACAATCCCCCCCCCCCCCATAGCCCTTCTCGAATCCGAGATTTCTTCCTCCCCCTACTCACCACCCTGTCTTCGTCACTCTTTCCCCCTCTACGCACCTCCACGCCCTCCATCGCGCGCGTCCTACCACTACAACACTCCCCGTCTCCGTCAGTTCCTCCTCCTCCCTACACTCTCCCAAGAGTGTGACGCTCCGCTCCGGAGACATTACCTTGACCAGATACATGGTGCCAATCACCTCCGACACACGAAATTCTATCGGCTCAAAGCTAGTCACTTTCTGACTGCAATTCTTCTCCACTGCAGGCCTCACCTGGGAAGGGCAGAAAATCTCTCAGAGCCTCCGAAAAGGATTGCTAAACCACCGGAGTGGGACAAGGCAGAAGCCCCGTATTATCTGACCGTCTCCGCCTAACTCCTCCACTATACTTTGTCCAATACATCTCTCCTCTCCACTCCACCCCCTCTGTCCTGCGCTCTCTTGTCCTTTCTCACCCTCGCTTTCCAGATCTTTCGTTCCCCATCTCCCTTTTCTCCCCTCCTCTCCCCATCTGACGCCTCTCCTCTCTACCCTCACTCTTTCAACTCTACAAGACTCATTTTGTTCTTCACACCATGATCTCTCTCTCCTTCATCAGCTCTACCATCTTTCTCGCCCCTTTTCTCTCGTCATTCTCCGCCCTTCATTCTGTCGCGCTGTCCTTCCCTCCCTCTTGCTGTCTCTCCCGGACTCACTCACTCTCTCCCGTCGCTCTCCCTCCCTCTCTACCCTCTCCACCACATCGCCCTCTCCGCCATCCTTCCTTCCCTCCATACTGTCTCCATACCTCCATTCTTTTTCTCTCGCACTTTTCTCTCTTCTCTCCTCCCTTAGCCGTAGTCGCTCACTTCGTCCTCACTCACCGCTTCTCCCCTCTCCCCGAGTCCTGTCTCTACTCCATTATTTCTGGCAATCTCTTTTACCCTTCGTATCCACCGTTTATCTTGCCCCGTCTCAGACCTGTGTCTCTCCCCCTTCACTCCCACTTCCTCTCTCTCTCTCTCTCTCTCTCTCTCTCTCTCTCTCTCTCTCTCTCTCGTCCCCCCCCCTCGGACCTCTCCCATTGAAAAGGTGTTTCCCCCCCTCCCCACAGAACTGCCGCTCCCTGGATTTACGTGCAATGTGTGTTTACTCTCCCCTTCCTCTCAGCTTGAACTGGTCTGGCCATTCTCCTCGGACCTCTCCCATTGAAAAGGTGTTTCCCCCCCCCACAGAACTGCCGCTCCCTGGATTTACGTGCAATGTGTGTTTACTCTCCCCTTCCTCTCAGCTTGAACTAGTCTGGCCATTCTCCTCGGGCCTCTCCCATTGAAAATGTGTCCCCCCCCCCCACAGAACTGCCGCTCCCTGGATTTACCTGCAATGTGTGTTTACTCTCCCCTTCCTCTCAGCTTGAACTAGTCTGGCCATTCTCCTCGGACCTCTCCCATTGAAAAGGTGTCTCCCCGCCCCCACAGAACTGCCGACCACTGGAATTAACTTTTGTTTCGAAGCAAAATTAATCCCACGGTCAAAGTCCGTTAAAACCGATTTCATCCTTTTTCCGAATTATGACTTGTTAAGCGTCTGGTCATCTCTCATTCTTCTCGGTGTTAACCTGGCAAGATTACGTGGGGAGCGCCAGTACTAATGGGACTCGTTCCGACAACAATCAGTCTATACCGGTGAGAGGGAAATCACTACACAGAGCCCTCTAGGCTCAGGACAGGGAGCTGGGGCTGACTCCACGGCCAGATCTGCCAGGATATGATTGTCCTGACTGACCAGGTGGCCGACCCCTGCTCCTGTACTCTCCGTTGTTGTGTAAGGGGAGCGGGGGGTGGGACATAGAAAGGGAGGGAGGGGGCTTCAGAAGGGACGGACCAGGAGGCGAAGCAGAGAAATGATCAGCCGATCAGATCTTGGGCCGGCAGGTGGAGACCTCCGCCAAAACCGTCACCATTAAACCCTTCCCCACTTCCCCAGGCATCCCACGAATCCCCTCCGCACATGCAACTCCGCCCTCCCCGTGGGATGATCACCAGCCCCAGAAAGAGGCAAAACACAGAGTCAATTGAAGCAATGCATTTTTATTGGAGCGAAGCGTCTGCAGTCGAGCAGCCTCCGCGCTCGGGGCTCCGGCGAGCTGAAAGAATGCGGGTGAGGGCGAGGTATCGGGACCACTGGGACCCCATTGACCTTTGGGTGAGGGTGATCAGGGAGAGGGGAGTGGATGCTCGGAGGGGCCACTGATGTGTAATCTACCCCTCAGCCCTCCGATGGGGGGTCGGTCGGGGAGTGGGCTTTCGGCCGGAGCACAGGAAGATCCAAGTGAGCTGATATTGAACCACCTGGCGGGAGTGGGGTCCTGGTATTCCCCGGTGTTACCGGCCGACAGCACGGTCGAGCGGTGTGGCCGGGATGTGGGAGAAGGGGGCGGTGGTGGAGGGGTTGCCGCTGGTGGGCGATCCGTGGCGGTTAGAAGCAGAGCGAGGTCGGTGCGAGTGCGGTGTCCTCACTCCCTCCAGACGAGGGGAACCAGGTGATCGTTCCTCATGTTGTTTTCCGCCTGCGCGACCAGAAACGGACCACCACAAGGCGAGTCGTAGATTTCAACGTGGAGATAATTGTGGGTGAATCCAGTATCGACCTGTTCAGGGGAAAGGGGAGGAAAGACGGTGACAGACGGAGCTACTGTCGCCCATCCACACCACCCTCCCCCACGTCCTCCACCCTCCCTCGTCCCCACAGTCACCCATTCCGCCAGGACACCTCGCTCCATCTTTGTCAACCCTTCCCTCCCGTAAACATTTCGGCACCTTCGTTATCTCCTCCTATCCTATTTCTCCGTAGCGTGTCCGTCGCAACCTCCCTCCCCTACACGCATCCCCGTCTCCATTGCTCCAAACTCCCCGACGCCCTCACACTGCGACAACCACTCCATTCGGGATACGGTTCCCGGTCTCCGTCAACTCGTCCCCTCATTACACACGATACACGTTCGTCACTCACTCCCATGTACCCGTCTCCCTCTACGTCAGCCCCTCTTTCCCCTGTACCGCTCCACATTTTCATCAAGCCCTCCCTCCTCTACACACGTTGGCGTGTGCGTCACTCACTCCCATGCACCCCTCCAAATCTACGTCACCCCGCACCCCGATACCATTTCCCGTCTTCGTTCACCCCTCCCGTACACCCCATCGCAACTTGGTCTCAATTCCCCCCCCCCCGAATAGCCCTTCTCGAATCCGAGATTTCTTCCTCCCCCTACTCACCACCCTGTCTTCGTCACTCTTTCCCCCTCTACGCATCTCCACGCCTCCATCGCGCGCGTCCTACCCCTACAACACTCCCCGTCTCCGTCAGTTCCTCCTCCCCCTACACTCTCCCAAGAGTGTGACGCTCCGCTCCGGAGACATTACCTTGACCAGATACATGGTGCCAATCACCTCCGACACACGATACTCTATCGGCTCAAAGCTAGTCGCTTTCTGACTGCATTTCTTCTCCACTGCAGGCCTCACCTGGGCAGGGCAGAAAATCTCTCAGAGCCTCCGAAAAGGATTGCTAAACCACCGGAGTGGGACAAGGCAGAAGCCCCGTACTATCTGACCGTCTCCGCCTAACTCCTCCAATATACTTTGTCCAATACATCTCTCCTCTCCACTCCACCCCCTCTGTCCTGCGCTCTCTTGTCCTTTCTCACCCTCGCTTTCCAGAGCTTTCGTTCCCCATCTCCCTTTTCTCCCCTCCTCTCCCCATCTGTCGCCTCTCCTCTCTACCCTCACTCTTTCAACTCTACCTCAAGACTCATTTTGTTCTTCACACCATGACCTCTCTCTCTCTCTCTCTCTCTCTCTCTCCCTCTCTCTCTCTCCTTCATCAGTACCATCTTTCTCGCCCCTTTTCTCTCGTCATTCTCCTCCCTTCTTTCTGTCGCGCAGTCCTCCCCTCCCTCCTGCTGTCTCCCCCGGACTCTCTCACTCTCTCCCTGCATCTCATGTCGCCGCACTCTCTCCCGTCGCTCTCACTCCCTCTCTACCCCTCCTCTGTCCACCACATCGCCCTCGCCGCCATCCTTCCTTCCCTCCATACTGTCTCCATACCTCCATTCTCTTTCTCTCGCACTTTTCTCTCTTCTCTCCTCCCTTCCAGCCGTAGTCGCTCACTTCGTCCTCTGACTTTCTATTCCTCTCTCTCTCTCTCTCTCTCTCTCTCTCTCTCTCTCTCTCTCTCTCTCTCTCTCTCTCTCTCTCTCTCTCTCTCTCTCTCTCTCTCTCTCTCTCTCTCTCTCTCTCTCTCTCTCTCTCTCTCTCTCTCTCTCTCTCTCCATGCCCCTGACTAACCCACCAGTCTTTCCCTTGTCTCTCCCGTGACTCTCTCTGGCCCTACCCTCTCCCCACACTCTCAATTTCCTCTATCCCCATCCGCCAGACCCTTTGCCCATCACCCCCGTCTCTTCCGCGCACCCCCACTCCTCAATAACAGCGAGTGCAGGAGGTCTGACAAATCACCTTTGTGAGGATATCCTTCACTTTATCATCAGCCTTCAGCACTGTGCTGGACATCTTCAGCTGCTCTGTGTCTTTCTGCAATCCTTCCGTCAGCGTCTCTCTCTCTCTCCTTCTCTGTCTGTCTTCCAATGCTCCCGTCTCTGGTTTTATAGACCCTCCCCTTCCTGCCTCCCCACGCCTCATGCCTTCCCTCCACGCCTCTGCACTATCTGTCCCTCCCCATCCTCTTAGCCAATCCCCTTCGCCCTTCCTGTCCCGTTTTCCCCCTGCGCTAACCAACCCAGTCTCATAGGTATAATTCTAACTTCCGCCTCACTCTCTCTGCCACTCTTTCCTCTCGGTTATGTCGCCCTTTTCGGAACAAGGTTGATGGACTTGTCACGCCGTTCCAGTTTGGCAGGTGTGATGTTGTAGGCATCACGGAATCACAGCTGAAAGGAAATTATATCTGGGAGCTTTATGCCCAAGGGTGCACATTGCATCGGAAGGACGGGCGGGAAGGCAGAGTGGGCGGCGTCCTTCTGTCGGTAAAACATGAAATGAAATTATTAGAAAGCGGTGACATATGGTCTTTGTTTCAATCAGATCCCCTCTCATCCTTCTAAATTCCAGTGTATACAAGCCCAGTCGCTCCAATCTTTCAACGTATGACAGTCCCGCCATCCCGGGAATTAACCTCGTGAACCTACACTGCACTCCCTCAATAGCAAGAATGTCCTTCCTCACATTTGGAGACCAAAACCGCACACAATACTCCAGGTGTGGTCTCACCAGGGCCATGTACAGCTGCAGAATGTCTTCCTTGCTCCTATACTCAACTCCCATTGTTATGAAGGCCAGCATGCCATTAGCTTTCTTCACTGCCTGCTGTACCTGCAAGCTTACTTTCAGTGACTGATGAACAAGAATACCTAGATTTCGATGTTTTCTTCTTGTCCGAACTTCACACCATTCAGATAGTAATCTGCCTTCCTGTTTTTGCTACCAAAGGTCCTCAATGGATGCTTCTCCGGTATTCACCACTGAGAGGGAACCTGTTGACGGTGAGGACAATATGAGTGAGGTTGATGTCCTGGAGCATGTTGATATTAAGGGAGAGGAGGTGTTGGAGTTGTTAAAATACATTAGGACGGATAAGTCCCCGGGGCCTGGCGGAATATTCCCCAGGCTGCTTCACGAGGCAAGGGAAGAGATTGCTGAACCTCTGGCTAGGATCTTTATGTCCTCGTTGTCCACAGGAATGGTACTGGAGGATTGGAGGGAGGAGAATGTTGTACCCTTGTTCAAAAAAGTTAGTAGGGATAGTCCAGGTAATTATAGACAAGTGAGCCTTACGTCTGTGGTGGGAAAGTTGTTGGATAAGACTCTTAGAGACAGGATCTATGGGACCGTCAGCATGGCTCTGTGAAGGGAAGATCGTGTCTAACAGACCTGTGGGAGTTCTTTTAGGGAGTGACCAGGCATACAGATGAGGGTAGATCAGTGGATGTGATCTACATGGATAGTAGTGAGACATTTGACAAGGTTCCACACGGTAGGATTATTCAGAAAGTCAGAAGGCGTGAGATCCAGGGAAGTTTGGCCAGGTGGATTCAGAATTGGCTTGCCTGCAGGGGCCAGAGTGTCGTGGTGGAGGGAGTACATTCAGATTAGAGGTTTGTAACTAGTGGTGTCCCACAAGGATCTGTTCTGGGACCTCTACTTTTTGTGTTTTTTATTAATAACCTGGATGTGGGGTAGAAGGGTGGCTTGGCAAGTTTGCAGACGGCGCAAAGGTTGGTGGTGCTGTAGATAGTGTAGAGGATTGTCGAAGATTGCAAATGGACATCGATATGATGCCGAAGCGGTCTGAGAAGTGGCAGATGGAATTCAACCCGGAGAATTGGTACACTTTGGAAGGACAAACTCCAAGGCAGATTACAACTAAATGGGCAGTACACTTGGTAGTGTGGAGGAGATTTCTTAAGTCAAGGGATAGCGTTTAAGAGTCACGAGGGAATGATGCAGCACTATAAATCTCTGGTTAGGCCACACTTGGAGTTCTGTGTCCAGCTCTGGTCGCCTCACTATAGGTAGGATGTGGAAGCATTGGAAAGGCTACAGAGGAGATTTAGCAGGATAATGCCTGGTTTAGAGAGTATGGGATTATGATCACGAGATTAATGGAGGTAGTGTTTTACACTTTGCAGAGAAGGATGATGAGAGGAGACATAGAACCATAGAACCGTAGAACATTACAGCACAGAAACAGGCCTTTTGGCCCTTCCTGGCTGTGCCGAACCATTTTTCCGCCTAGTTCCACTGACCTGCACCTGGGCCATATCCCTCCAAACCCCTCTCATCCATATACCTGTCCAAGTTCTTCTTAAATGTCAAAAGTGAGCCCGCATTCACCACTTCATCTGGCAGCTCATTCCACACTCCCACTGCTCTCTGAGTGAAGAAGCCCTCCCGCCCATGTTCCCTTTAAACTTTTCTCCCTTCACCCTTAACCCACGATCTCTGGTATTTTTCTCCCCTGATAGAGGTATACCAGATATTATGAGGAATAGACAGAGTGGACAGCCAGGGCCTCTTCCGCAGGGCACCACTGCTCAGTACAAGAGGACATGGCTTTGAGTTAAGGGATGGGATTACTCAGAGAGTGGTTGGTGCGTGGAATGCACTGCCTGAGTCAGTGATGGAGACAAATACACCAGTGAACTTTAAGAGACTACTGGGCAGATATATGGAGGAAATGAAGGTGGGGGGTTATGCTGCAGGCAGGGTTTAAGGGTCGGTACAAACCTGTACTGTGCTGTACTGTTCTATGTTCCATGTTCAAACTTAATGGGCACTGTGTCATTCTTCACTGTGGAGGCCACTAGCTGCCAGTGGTCGGTGAGGATCAGGGGACAGAGGAGGAAGTGCCATTGCTATTACGAAGGAAAACCTGTGAGAGAAACGAAAGGTCTTCCGGCGTGTACGTCACATGGACCAGCCTACCCTCAGTCGCTGGGAACGTGTTGGAGTGTATTATTGAGGACGATGTTTCGGGATTCCAGAAGACCATAAATCAATGGAGTCAAAGTCAGCATGGTTTCTGAATACGGAAATCTGCGAGAGTTCTTCGAGAAAATGACAAGGGTGGGCAATGGAGAGGCAGAGGATAACACGCTGTGTGGAGCTTCTTCACTCAGATAGTGTTGAAGCGTGTCTGCCAGCGGAGGTGCGGGATGTGGGTTCGAGTGTAACTTCTGTGAAAGAATTCAATCATCTCACGGTCGCGAAGCCTGAATACGAAGTCGCCCCAAAATGGAATTTTGAGAGCCAGAAGCGGCCCTGGGCAGGCACCACGAGTGTAATGGCGAACTCCTGTTAATATTGCTTATGTTCTTATGTTCCTCTGGCAGAAACGTGCCAAAGCCGTCTGAGGGGCCAAGGACCAGTGAACGCAGATAGAGTGGATGTGGAGAGGATGTTTCCTATAGTGGAGGAGTCTAGGACCAGAGGACACAGATAGAGTGGATCTGGAGAGGATGTTTCCTGTAGTGGGAGAATCTAGGAACAGAGATCACAGATAGAATAGATGTGGAGAGGATGTGTCCTATAGTGGGGGAGTCTAGGACCAGAGGACACTGATAGAGTGGATGTGGAGAGAATGTTTCCTATAGTGGGGGAGCCTAAGGCCAGAGGCCACAGATAGAGTGGACGTGGAGAGGATGTTTCCTATAGTGGGGGAGTCTAGGGCAGGAGGATACATATAGAGTGGATGTGGAAGGACACTGAATGAACATGGTGTTTAGAAGGGAGACTGTCTCCGACTGATTTATTTGAAGAAATGGTGTAAGACTCGCAGAAAGCAACTGCAAGAATTGCCTTGCATCATACTTTATATTCCATTGTGTCATGGAGTCTGCTGAAAACAGAAAGGGTTAAACATAATATCATGCTATCTTTGCTCACATCTGCAGGTGGGCGGCGACTGTCCAACCGGTTGAACTGATTTCAGCAGGAAGACCGCACCCTGTTCTGAGAAATGCGTACGTGGGGGAACCTGGCCAACATACAGGGCCGCAGCTTGCACAGAGACAAGGAGCTCTGAGTTTCACAGAAACGCAACCGGCGACGTCCTGCACTTAGGTAGATCTTCTGATTCGGAAACCCAGAGCAACACTCACAAAACTCTGAAGAAACTCAGAACAGCACAAAACAGTAAACAGTCGACATTTTGGGTCGAGACCTTTCATCAGGAACTAACCTTATCCCTAACCCACAGCTTCTGAACCAGCCAAATATTGCTCAGCTCATTGTTTGAAATGAAGGGCGAAGGAAATTACTTGGACATATTCCCACAAGGAAATAGAATATTGTTACCATATTTTTCTGGCTTTTCATTTCCAACCAGACTCTGGTCTGCGGTTTTATCAGTGTTCAAGAAATCAGTAGCTCAGTTAAAAACTTCTTCTCGCCATGCTGGTGTTTGAATCACTGAGGTTGTGTTTACATGTTGGGATTTTCCCACACCTTATATCAAGATTAAGAACTGTTCCCGATCAGCAAATAACGTTTCATGCGGGGGCTGTACAGCCCTATTCTGCACGATTTTCAAAATACCTTTCTTCAGGTGAATACTTCGATATATATATCTGTTTCATTTATTCTGTTCGGGTAGATTGTAATTGTTTGGATCCCTTCTCGGTGGCCGGTGGAGTAAAGATTTTTTTTGATTATATTGAAGGTCTGGGTGCCTGATAAACACCGGGGTGGAAAGCTATAAAACCCAAAGATGTAGTTGCAGAATGAGGCTGTTTGGTCCATTGAGTCTGCTCCGCCAGTTCATCATGACTGATTCAACGTTTCATCTGTGGCCCAAACTCATCCCTACTGCTCGTATCCCGTCAGTAAATTAGGATTAGTAAGTACTGGTACTAAGATAGGTGGCGTTGTGGATAATGAAGTAGGTTTGCAAAGCATGCAGAGAGATTTAGGCCAGTTAGACGAGTGGGCTGAAAGATGGCAGATGGAGTTTAATGCTGATAGGGTGAGATGCTGCATTTTGGTAGGTATAATCCAAATAGGACATACATGGTAAATGGTAGGGCATTGAGGAATACTGTAGAACAGTGATCTAGGAATAATGGGGCATAGTTCCCTGAAGGTAGAATCTCATGTGGATAGGGTGGTGATGAAAGCTTTTGGTATGCTGGCCTTATAAATCACAGTACTGAGTATAGGAATTGGGATGTAATGTTAAAATTGTACAAGGCATTGGTGTAAGTTGGAATTTGGAGTAAGTTAGGTCTTTATTCTTTGGAGTGTAGAAGGTTGAGGGGGGTATTGATAAATGTATTTAAAATTATGGGGGGTATAGATAGAGTTGACGTGGATAGGCTTTTTGCCACTGAGAATCGGGGAGATTCAAAGAAGACCACATGAGTTGAGAAATAAGGGGCAAAAGTTTAGGGGTAACACGAGGGGCAACATCTTTACTCATAGGGTGGTAACTGTGTGTAACGAGCTTCCTGTAGAAAAGTTAGAGGCAGGTTCTATATTGCCACTTGAAGTAAAATTGGATAGGTATATGGACAGGAAAGGAATGGAAGATTATTGGCTGAATGCAGGTCGGTGGGAATAGGTGAGAGTAAGCTTTCGGCACGGACTGGAAGGTCCGAGATGTCCTGTTTCCGTGCTGTAATTGTTATATGGATATATGGTTAAATAAGTATTCATTGAGGGCCTCGCTCACTTCCACAGCCTCCAAGCACATCTTCCCACCTTTATCTCTAAACGGTCCTATCTTCACTCCTGTCAACCTTTGGTTCTTCACATAATTGATGAATGCCTTGGGGTTTATCTTTACCCTACTCGCCAAGGCCTTCTCATGCCCCTTGTTCCTCTCCTCAGCTCCTTCTTAAGCTCCTTTCCAGCTACCCTATATTCCTCAATAGAGTCATCTGATCCTTGCATCCTAAACCTCACGTATGCTGCCTTCTTCCATCTGAGTAGATTCTCCACCTCAATTGTCACCTGTGGTTCCTTCACCCTACCATTCTTTATCTTCCTCACTGGGACAGGTTTATCCTTAACATCCTGCAAGAGATCTCTAAACATCGACCACATGTCCATAGTACATTTCCCCGCATATAAAAATCATCCCAATTCACAGCCGCAAGTACTAGACTTATAGCCTCATAATTTGCCCTTCCCTAACTAAAAATTTTCCTGTCCTGTTTGATTCTATCCTTTTCCATTATAATGGTAATGGCCAGGGAACGGAGATCACTGTCCCCCAGATGTTCACCTACTGACAGATCAGTGACCTGACCCGGTTCATTACCTAATACAAGATCTCGTGTGGCATTACCCCAGGTCGACCTGTCAAAATACTGTGACAGAAATCCATCCTGTACACACTTAACAAACTCTGCTCCGTCTAAAGCATTGGAACTAATCAGATGCCAAGCAATATTGAGTAAGTTAAAGTCACCCATGATAACCACCTTGTTATTTTTGCACCTTTCCAAAATCTGCCTCCCAATCTGCTCCTCGGTATCTCTGCCGCTACCAGGGTGCCTGTAGAATACCCCCAGTCGTGTAACTGCTCCCGTCCTGTTCCTGATTGCCACACATACTGACTCAAAAGAGACTCCTGCTACATTATCCATCCTTTCTGTATCTGTAATAGTATCCCTGACCAGTAATGCCACCACTCCTCCCCCCTTCCCCCCCTCTATCACTTTTAAAGCACTGAAATCCAGAAATATTGAGAATCCATTCCTGCCCTGGTGCCAGACAAGTCTCTGTAATGGCCACTACATGATAATTCCATGTACGTATCCAAGCTCACAGTTCATCACCTTTGTTCCTGATGCTTCTTGCATTGAAGTACACACACTGTAGCCCTTCTACGTTACTAACTTTGTACTCTTTATTCTGTTTCTCTTTGCTCAAAGCCTCTCTATATGTTAGATCTGACTTTACTCCGTGCACTATACTTGCAGTACTCGCATGACCTTTATTCTCCTCCACCTCACTATCTGCTCTGACACTCTGGTTCTCCTCCCCCCGCAAATCCAGTTCAAACCCTCTTCTGTGCCTCCTAAACTTTTCTACTATGCTTCGAGCATCGATCTATCCGCAGCCCAGTCGAACATTAGTCGATAATCCAAATAGGACGTGCTTGGTAAATGGTAGGACATTGAAGAATGCAGTAGAACAGAGTGATCTAGGTATAATGGGGCAGTGTTCCATGAAGGTGGAATCTCATGTGGATAGGCTGTTGAGTAAACTTTTGGTATGCTGACCTTATAAATCCCTGCATTGAGTATAGGATTTGGGATATAATGATAAAATTGTACAAGGAATTGGTGAGGCCGAATTTGGAGTAAGTTAGGTCTTTATTATTTGGAGTGTAGAAGGTTGGGGGGGGTATTGATAAAAGTATTTAAAATTATGGGTGTATTGATAGAGTTGACGTGGATAGGCTTTTTTCCACTAAGAATCGGGGAGATTCAAAGAAGACGACATCAGTTGAGAATTAAGGCAAAAGTTTAGGGGTAACACGAGAGGCACTTTCTTTATTCAAAGAGTGGTAACTGTGTGTAACGAGCTTCCAGTAGAAGGTTCTATATTGTCACTTGAAGAAAAATTGGATAGGTATATGGACAGGAAAGGAATGGAAGGTTATTGGCTGAATGCAGGTCGGTGGGAATAGGTGAGAGTAAGCTTTCGGCACGGACTGGAAGGTCCGAGATGTCCTGTTTCCGTGCTGTAATTGTTATATGGATATATGGTTAAGTAAGTATTCATTGAGGGCCTCGCTCACTTCCACAGCCTCCAAGCACATCTTCCCACCTTTATCTCTAATCGGTCCTACCTTCACTCCTGTTAACCTTTGGTTCTTCACATAATTGAAGAATGCCTTGGTGTTTATATTTGCCCTACTCGCCAAGGGCTTCTCATGCCCCTTGTTCCTCTCCTCAGCTCCTTCTTAAGCTCCTTTCCAGCTACCCTATATTCCTCAATAGAGTCATCTGATCCTTGCTTCCGAATCCTCACGTGTGCTGCCTTCTTCCATCTGAGTAGATTCTCCACCTCAATTGTCACCTGTGGTTCCTTCACCCTACCATTCTTTATCTTCCTCACTGGGACAGGTTTATCCTTAACATCCTGCCAGAGATCTCTGAACTTCGACCACATGTCCATAGTACCTTTCCCCGCAAATAAAAATCATCCCAATTCACAGCCGCAAGTACTAGACATATAGCCTCATAATTTGCCCTTCCCCAACTAAAAATGTTCCTGTCCTGTTTGATTCTATCCTTTTCCATTATAATGCTAAAGGCCAGGGAAAGGTGATCACCGTCCCCCAGATGCTCACCCAACTACAGATCTGTGACCTGACCCGGTTCGTTACCTAACACTAGATCTAGTATGCCATTACCCGAGGTCGCCCTGTCAACATACTGTGACAGGAATCGATCCTGGACACACCTAACAAACTCTGCTCCCTCTAAATCATTGGAACTAATCAGATGCCAATCAATATAAAATAAGTTAATGTCACCCATGATAACGACCCTGTTATTTTTGCACCTTTCCAAACTCTGCCTCACAATCTGCTCCTCGGTATCTCTGCCGCTACCAGGGGGACTGTAGAGTACCCCCAGTCGTGTAACTGCTCCCGTCCTGTTCCTGATGTCCACCCATACAGACTCAAACGAGGATCCTGCGACATTACCCACCCTTTCTGTAGCTGTAATAGTATCCATGACCAGTAATACCACCCGTCCTCCACTTTTCCCCCCTCTCTATGGCTTTGAAAGCACTGAAATCCAGGAATATTGAGAATCCATTCCTGCCCTGGTGCCAAACAACTCTCTGTAATGGCCACTACATCATAATTCCATGTACGAATCCAAGCTCTCAGTTCATCACATTTGTTCCTGATGTTTCTTGCATTGAAGTACACACACTTTCGCCCTTCTACATTACTATCTTTAAACCCTTTCTTCTGCTTCTCTTTGCTGAATGCCTCTCTATTTGTTAGATTTGTCTTTACTCCATGCACTACACTTGCAGTACTCGCATGACCTTAATCCTCTTCCACCTCATTATCTGCTCAAACACTCTTGTTCCCCTCCCCTCTGTAAGTCTAGTTCAA
The DNA here is from genome assembly GCF_030144855.1 of Hypanus sabinus. Lineage (NCBI taxonomy): Eukaryota > Metazoa > Chordata > Chondrichthyes > Myliobatiformes > Dasyatidae > Hypanus > Hypanus sabinus. The sequence continues at coordinate 346,159 of NW_026781244.1, read as the reverse complement.
ACCCCCTCCTGTGCCTCCTAAACTTTTCTACTATGCTTCTAGCATCGAACTATCCGCAGCCCAGTCGAACATCAGTCGAACTGTGCTCAACCATTTGACAAAGATCTAATCTACATCTAGCTCCGAAAACTCTCCAGTATCAGTTCTGGCTCTCCGAATATCAACCCCCTTCCACTCCAGTTTAAACCCCCAACCCCATCCCGTATGCCACAAGCAAACGTTCCCACTAGGGTATTAGACCCCTTCCAGTTCATCACAAACCATCTTGTCTGCACAGGTCTCAAATTGCCAGGGGCAGGGACCCGTCACCGTTCGCTATCACTCTCTCTATAAGAGGAAAGGACACTGAATGATCATGGTGTTTAGAAAGGAGAATGTCTCCTACTGATTTATTTGAAGAAATGGCGTAAGACTCGCAAAAAGTTGGGAAGCAACTGTAAGAATTGCCTTGCATCATATGTTATATTCCATTCTGTCATGGAGTCTGCTGAAAACAGAAATGGTTAAACATAACATCATGCTATCTTGGCTCACATCCGCATGTGGGCGGCGACTGTCCAACCGGTTGAACCGGATTTCAGCAGAAAGGCCGCACCCTGTTCTGAGAAATGCGTGCGTGGGGGAACTTGGCCAACATACAGGGCCGCAGCTTGCACAGAGACAAGGAGCTCTGAGTTTCACAGAAACGCACCCGGCGACGTCCTGCACTTAGGAAGATCTTCTGATTCGGAAACCCAGAGCAACACTCACAAAACTCTGAAGAAGCACAAAACAGTAAACCGACGACATTTCGAGCCGAGTCCTTTCATCACGAATTAACCTTATCGCTAACCCACAACTCCTAAACCAGCCAAATATTCCTCTGCTCATTGTTTGAAATGAAGGGCGAAGGCCACTACTTGGAAATATGCCCACAAAGAAATAGAACATTGTTAATATTTTTTTCCGGCTTGTCATTTCCAACCAGACTATAGCCTGCGGGTTGTATCAGTGATGAAGAATTCATTAGCTCAGTGATAAACTTCTTCTCGCCATGTTGGTGTTTGTATCACTGAGGTTGTGTTTACATGCTGGGATTTTTCCATACATTAGTTGTACAAGGCATTGTACAAGTTGTACAAGGCATTGGTAAGGCCAAATTTAAAAATATTGTGTGCAGTTCTGGTCACCGAATTATAGGAAAGATATCAATAAATTAGAGAGAGTGCAGAGACGATTTACTAGGATGTTACCTGGGTTTCAGCAATTAAGTTACAGAGATAGGTTGAACAAGTTAGGTCTCTATTCATTGGAGCGTAGAAGTTTGAGGGGGGATTTGATCGAGGTATTTAAAATTTTGAGAGGGATAGATAGAGTTGACGTGAACAGGCTGTTTCCATTGAGAGTAGGGGAGATTCAAACTAGAGGACATGATTTGAGAGTTAGGGGGCAGTAGTTTAAGGGAAACACGAGGGGGTATTTCTTTACTCAAAGAGTGATAACTGTGTGGAATGAGCTTCCTGTGGAAGTAGTAGAGGCCAGTTCAGTTGTGTCATTTAAGGTAAAATTGGATAGGTATATGGACAGGAAAGGAGTGGAGGGTTATGGGCTGAGTGCGGGTAGGTGGGACTAGGTGAGATTAAGGGTTCGGCACGGACTAGGAGGGCCAAGATGACCTGTTTCCGTGCTGTGATTGTTATATGGTTATATATGGTTATATTATATGAAGATTAAGAACTGTTCCAGAATCAGCAATACACGTTTCATGCGAGGGCTGTACAGGACTATCCTACACCATTTTTAATATAAGTTACTTCAGGTGAATACATCGATATATACCTGCTTCGTTTATTCTGTTCAGGTAGATTGTAATTGTTTGGAGCCCTTCTCGGTGGCCGGTGGAAGTAAAGATTTTTTTGATTATATTGAAGATGCTTGATAAACAGCGGGGTGGAGATCTATCAGACATAGAACATGGAACATAGGACAATGCAGCAGATTACAGGCCCTCCGGCCCAGAATGTTGTGCCGACCCCCAGACACTGCCTCCTATATAACCCCCCAACTAATATTCCTCCATATACCTGTCCAGTGGTCTCTTATACTTCACCAGTGTATCTGCCTCCACCAGTGACCCAGACAGTGCATTCCACGCACCAACCACTCTCTGAGTGAAACATCTTCTTCTAATATCCTCTTTGAACTTCCCTCCTCTTACCTTAAATCCATGTTCTCTTGTTCTGAGCAGTGGTGCCGTGGGGAAGAGGCGATGGATGTCCACTCTGTCTATTCCTCTTAATACCGTGTACATCTCTATCATCTCTACTTTCATCCTCCTTCTCTCCAAAGAGTAAAGCCCTAGCTCCCTAAATCTCTGATCATAATCCGTACTCTCTGAACCAGGAAGCATCCTGGTAAATCTCCTCTGTACCCTTTCCAATGCTTCCACATCCTTCCTATAGTGAGGCGACCAGAACTGTACACAGTACTCCAAGTGTGGCCTAACTGGAGTTTTATAGAGCTGCATCGTTACATCGCGACTCTTAAACTCTATCCCTCGACTTATGAAAGCTGACACCCCATAAGCTTTCTTAAATACCCTATCTGCCTGTGAGGCAAATTTCAGGGATCTGTGGACATGTACCCCCAGATCCCTCTGATCCTCCACACTACCAAGTATCCTGCCATTTACTTTGTACTCTGCCTTGGAGTTTGTCCTTCCAAAGTGTACCACCTCACCCTTCTCTGGGTTGAACTCAATCTGCCACTTCTCAACCCACTTCTACATCCTATCAATGTCTCTCTGGAATCTTCGACAATCCTCTACACTATCTACAACACCACCAACCTTTGTGTCATCTGCAAACATGCCAACCCACCCTTCTACCCCCACATTCAGATCGTTAATAAAAATCACAAAAAGTAGAGGTACCAGAACAGTTCCTTGTGGGACACCACTAGTCACAACCCTCCAATCCGAATGTATTCCCTCCACACGAACCTCTGCCTTCTGCAGGTAAGTCAATTCTGAATCCACCTGGACAAACTTCCCTGGATCCCATCCCTTTTGACTTTCTGAATAAGCCATTACCTTTTTTGAACAAGGGGAAAACATTCATCTCACTCTAGTGCTCCGGTACCATTGCCGTGATCCCTTCAGCCACAAGGACCATATCTAACTTCCTCTTAAACATAGCCAATGAACAGGCCTCAACTGTTTCCTGTGGCAGAGAATTCCACAGATTCACCACTCTCTGTGTGAAGAAGTTTCTCCTCATCTCGGTCCTAAAAGGTTTCCCCTTTATCCTTAAACAGTGACCCCTCGTTCTGGACTTCTCACATTTATCCACATTAAATTGCATCTGCCATGAATTTGCCCATTCACCTAACCTATCCTAGTCACCCTGCATCCTCTTAGCATCCTCCTCACAGCTAACACCGCCGCCCAGCTTCGTGTCATCCGCAAACTTGGAGATGCTGCATTTAATTCCCTCGTCTAAATCATTAATATATATTGTAAACAACTGGGGTCCCAGCACTGAATCTTGCGGTACCCCACTAGTTACTGCCTGCCATTCTGAAAAGGTCCCGTTTACTCCCACTCTTTGCTTCCTGTCTGCCAACCAATTCTCTATCCACATCAATACCATACCCCCAATACCGTGTGCTTTAAGTTTACACACTAATCTCCCGTGTGGGACCTTGTCAAAAGCCTTTTGAAAATCTAAATATACCACATCCACTGGCTCTCCCCTATCCACTCTACTAGTTACATCTTCAAAAAATTCTATAAGATTCGTCAGGCATGATTTTCCTTTCACAAATCCATGCTGACTTTGTCGGATGATTTCACCTCTTTCCAAATGTGTTGTTATCACATCTTTGATAACCGACTCTAGCATTTTCCCCACCACCGATATCAGACTAACCGGTCTATAATTCCCCGGATTCTCTCTCCCTCCTTTTTTAAAAAGTTGGGTTACATTAGCCACCATCCAATCCTCAAGAGCTAATCCAGAATCTAAGGAGTTTTGAAAAATTATCACTAATGCATCCACTATTTCTCGGGCTACTTCCTTAAGCACGCTGGGGTGCAGACCATCTCGCCCTAGGGATTTATCTGCCTTTAATCCCTTCAATTTACTTAACACCACTTCCCTACTAACATGCATTTCCCTCAGTTCCTCCATCTCACTGGACCCTCGGTCACTTACTATTTCCGGAAGATTATTTATGTCCTCCTTAGTGAAGACAGAACCAAAGTAGTTATTCAATTGGTCTGCCATGTCTTATTTCCCTATGATCAATTCACCTGTTTCTGACTGTAAGCGACCTACATTTGTCTTGACCAATCTTTTTCTTTTCACATATCTATAAAAGTCTTTACAGTCCGTTTGTTCCCTGCCAGCTTTCTCTCAGAATATTTTTTCCATTTCCTAATTAAGCCCTTTGTCCTCCTCTGCTGGTCTCTGAATTTCGCCCGGTCCTCAAGTGTGCCGCTTTTTTTTTGCTACTTTATATGTTTCTTCTTTGGACTTGATACTATCCCTAATTTCCCTTGTCAGCCACGGAGGCACAACTTTCCCTGGTTTATTCTTTTGCCAAACTGTGATGAACAATTGTTGTAGTTCATCCATGCGATCTTTAAATGCTTGCCATTGCATATCCACCGTCAACCTTTTAAGTATCATTTGCTAGTCTATCTTAGCTTATTCACGTCTCATACCTTCAAAGTTACCCTTCTTTAAGTTCAGAACCTTTGTATCTGAAGTAACTATGTCACTCTCCATCTGAATGAAGAATCCCACCATATTATGGTCACTCTTACCCAAGGGGCCTCGCACGACAAGATTGCTAACTAACCCTTCCTCATTGCTCAATACCCAACCTGGAATGGCCTGCTCTCTAATTGGTTCCTCGACATGCTGGTTCAGAAAGCCATTCCGCCTACATTGCAAGAAATCCTCTTTCTCAGCACTCTTACCAATTTGGTTCACCCAATCTATATGTAGATTGAAGTCACCCATTATAACTAACGTTTCTTTTATTGCACGCATTTCTAATTTCCTGTTAAATGCCAACCCCAACCTCACTACTACTGTTAGGTGGACTGTACACAACTCCCACCAGCGTTTTCTGCCCCTTAGTGTTATGCAGCTCTACCCATAGCGATTCCACAAACTCCAGGCTAATGTCCTTCCTTTCTATTGAGTTAATCTCCTCTCTAACCAGAAATTCTACCCCAACTCCTTTTCTTTCCTGTCTATGTCTCCTGAATATTGAATATCCCTGGATGTTGAGCTTCCAACCTTGTTCACCCTGGAGTCATGTCTCTGTGATCCCAACTATATCATATTCATTAATAACTATCTGCACATTCAATTCATCCACTTTGTTACGAATGCTCCTCGCATTGACACACAAAGCGTTTAGGCTTGTTCTTACAACACTCTTAGCCCTTGAACATCCTCCTGAACAGCAGTAGCAATCGCTCCCCCTAGGACACTGGTTCCAGTCCAGCCCAGGTGCAGACTATCCCGTTTATACTGGTCCCACCTCTCCCAGAACTGGTTCCAATGCCCCAGAAATTTGAATCCCTCCCCCTTGCACCATTTTCAAGCCACGTATTCATCTGAAATATCCTCCTATTTCTAGCACATGGCACTGGTAGTAATCCAGATATTATTACCTTTGTGGTCCTACTTTTTAGTTTATCTCCTAACTCCCTAAATTCACCTTGTAGGACCTCATCCCGTTTTGTACTTATATCGTTGGTCCCTATGTGCAGCACGAACACTGGCGGTTCACCCTCCCATTCCAGAATGTCCTGCAGTCGCTCAGAGACATCCTTGATCCTTGCACCAGGGAGGCAATATACCATCCTGGAGTCTCGTTTGCGGCTGCAGAAACGCCTAACTATTCCCTTTACAGTCGAATCCCCTTTCACAACAGCTCTCTCACTCCTTTTCCTTCCCTCCTGTGCCGGAGAGCCACCCATGGTGCAATGAACTCGGCTGCTGCTGCCTTCCCCTGATGAGACATCTCCCCCAACAGTATCCAAAACAGTATATCTGTTTAGGAAGGAGATGACCTCAGGGGACTCCTTCACTACCTGTCTCCTGCTACGCTGTCTCGTGGCCACCCCTTCCCTTTCTGCCTGTGTAGCGTTTACCTGCGGTGTGGCCAACTCACTGAACGTGCTATTCACGACTTTCTCAGCATCGCGGATGCTCCAGTATGAATCCAATCGCAGCTCCAGACGCTCAATGCGGTCTGCCCGAAGCTGCAGTTGGACACACTTCCTGCACACATAGTCGTCAGGGACACTGGAAGTATCCCTGATTTCCCACATGCTGCAGGAGGAACAAACCACGGGGCCGATCTCAGCTGCCATGACCTACCCAATACTTGCCACAACTTTTGAATCTTTCCCCTTTGAAAGGAACTTACCCGGCCTTACCTCATTTGCAGTGAAGCTCGTCCTCAGCCTCTGCTCGCCGAAGCCTCTCGAGTCAAAGCCTCAGATCTCCACTCCTTCACTGGCCCACTCACGCACTGGCCGCTTTCCACTGGTGGAATGGTGCGATGGCGCTGAATTTCCACTGAACAGGTCGACAAAGACCAAACGGATAATTCCGCCGCTGCCCACGTACTGACACTTTAACCCTATCGATAATACAAACACAATCACACAAAACAATTCTCAACTGCAAGATCCAGTACCGGCAGTCGGTTGGACTGAACGTCCCCACCAAATACCCTCAGACAGATCACAGCAATTCACACCCTTCCAGCAAACGTGTTTCAATAGCAGCTACAACGTCATATTTCCAGGTATCAATCCATGTTCTACGCTCACCCACATTTCTTACACTGCTCCCAGCATTAAAATAGATGCATTTAAGTCATTCTCCACCTCTTACTCTCTGCTTATCCCTAACGGTGCAAACAAATTTATCATCTTTTTCAGCCTTCTCCCCTACATCTTCGGTCCGAGTGCTCCTCTACTCTGTCACCTGCCGATCCTCCCTCACACACTCTCTACCAGCCTTCTCTATTTGTGAACCAACCAGCTCTTCAATTTGATTCCCACCCCCAAGCATTCCAGTTTAAAGTCTCCCCAGTAGCCTGAGCAAATCTCCCCGCCGGGATATTGGTCCCCCGGGGATTCGAGTGAAACCCTGTCTTTGTGTACAGGTCACACCTCCGGAAAGCTGCCGGGGCCATGCGGCGGTGAGGGCAGGGGACACCAATACAAACCGGATGGGTCGCACTACAAGAGGGGACCAATATCCTTCAGGGCAGGTTTGATAGAGCTGCTGGGAATAGATTAGACTGATATACCAGGGGCTGGGAAGAGGGAGGAGCAGAGTAGGACCTCAAGGGTAGTAACCTCGGGATTGCTGCCTATGCCACGCGGCAGTGAGCATAGGAACATAATGGGGTCGCCACCTCTTCTGGGGCAGGGGGTTCTGTACAAAAGTGACGGGTTACACTTGAATCAGAATGAGGTCGCCACCTCTTCTGGGGCAGGGGGTTCTGTACAAAAGTGACGGGTTACACTTGAATCAGAATGAGGTCGCCACCTCTTCTGGGGCAGGGGGTTCTGTACAAAAGTGACGGGTTACACTTGAATCTGAATGAGGTCGCCACCTCTTCTGGGGCAGGGGGTTCTGTACAAAAGTGACGGGTTACACTTGAATCAGAATGAGGTCGCCACCTCTTCTGGGGCAGGGGGTTCTGTACAAAAGTGACGGGTTACACTTGAATCAGAATGAGGTCGCCACCTCTTCTGGGGTAGGGGGTTCTGTACAAAAGTGACGGGTTACACTTGAATCAAAATGGGGTCGCCACCTCTTCTGGGGCAGGGGGTTCTGTACAAAAGTGACGGGTTACACCTGAATCAAAATGAGGTCGCCACCTCTTCTGGGGCAGGGGGTTCTGTACAAAAGTGACGGGTTACACTTGAATCAGAATGAGGTCGCCACCTCTTCTGGGGCAGGGGGTTCTGTGCAAAAGTGACGGGTTACACTTGAATCAGAATGAGGTCGCCACCTCTTCTGGGGCAGGGGGTTCTGTACAAAAGTGACGGGTTACACTTAAATCAAAATGAGGTCGTCACCTCTTCTGGGGCAGGGGGTTCTGTACAAAAGTGACGGGTTACACTTGAATCAGAATGAGGTCGCCACCTCTTCTGGGGCAGGGGGTTCTGTACAAAAGTGACGGGTTACACTTGAATCAGAATGAGGTCGTCACCTCTTCTGGGGCAGGGGGTTCTGTACAAAAGTGACGGGTTACACTTGAATCAAAATGGGGTCGTCACCTCTTCTGGGGCAGGGGGTTCTGTACAAAAGTGACTGGTTACACTTGAATCAGAATGAGGTCGCCACCTCTTCTGGGGCAGGGGGTTCTGTACAAAAGTGACGGGTCACACTTGAATCAGAATGAGGTCGCCACCTCTTCTGGGGCTGGGGGTTCTGTACAAAAGTGACGGGTCACACTTGAATCAGAATGAGGTCGCCACCTCTTCTGGGGCAGGGGGTTCTGGACAAAAGTGACGGGTTACACTTGAATCAGAATGAGGTCGCCACCTCTTCTGGGGCAGGGGGTTCTGTACAAAAGTGACGGGTTACCCTTGAATCAGAATGAGGTCGCCACCTCTTCTGGGGCAGGGGGTTCTGTACAAAAGTGACGGGTTACACTTGAATCAGAATGAGGTCGCCACCTCTTCTGGGGTAGGGGGTTCTGTACAAAAGTGACGGGTTACAATTGAATCAAAATGAGGTCGCCACCTCTTCTGGGGCAGGGGGTTCTGTACAAAAGTGACGGGTTACACTTGAATCAGAATGAGGTCGCCACCTCTTCTGGGGCAGGGAGTTCTGTACAAAAGTGACGGGTTACACTTGAATGAGGTCGCCACCTCTTCTGGGGCAGGGGGTTCTGTACAAAAGTGACGGGTTACACCTGAATCAAAATGAGGTCGCCCCCTCTTCTGGGGCAGGGGGTTCTGTACAAAAGTGACGGGTTACACTTGAATCAGAATGAGGTCGCCACCTCTTCTGGGGCAGGGGGTTCTGTACAAAAGTGACGGGTTACCCTTGAATCAGAATGAGGTCGCCACCTCTTCTGGGGCAGGGGGTTCTGTACAAAAGTGACGGGTTACACTTGAATCAGAATGAGGTCGCCACCTCTTCTGGGGTAGGGGGTTCTGTACAAAAGTGACGTGTTACAATTGAATCAAAATGAGGTCGCCACCTCTTCTGGGGCAGGGGGTTCTGTACAAAAGTGACGGGTTACACTTGAATCAGAATGAGGTCGCCACCTCTTCTGGGGCAGGGGGTTCTGTACAAAAGTGACGGGTTACACTTGAATGAGGTCGCCACCTCTTCTGGGGCAGGGGGTTCTGTACAAAAGTGACGGGTTACACCTGAATCAAAATGAGGTCGCCCCCTCTTCTGGGGCAGGGGGTTCTGTACAAAAGTGACGGGTTACACTTGAATCAAAATGGGGTCGTCACCTCTTCTGGGGCAGGGGGTTCTGTACAAAAGTGATGGGTTACACTTGAATCAGAATGAGGTCGCCACCTCTTCTGGGGCAGGGGGTTCTGTACAAAAGTGACGGGTCACACTTGAATCAGAATGAGGTCGCCACCTCTTCTGGGGCAGGGGGTTCTGTACAAAAGTGACGGGTCACACTTGAATCAGAATGAGGTCGCCACCTCTTCTGGGGCAGGGGGTTCTGTACAAAAGTGACGGGTTACACTTGAATCAGAATGAGGTCGCCACCTCTTCTGGGGCAGGGGGTTCTGTACAAAAGTGACGGGTTACCCTTGAATCAGAATGAGGTCGCCACCTCTTCTGGGGCAGGGGGTTCTGTACAAAAGTGACGGGTTACACTTGAATCAGAATGAGGTCGCCACCTCTTCTGGGGCAGGGGGTTCTGTACAAAAGTGACGGGTTACACTTGAATCAGAATGAGGTCGCCACCTCTTCTGGGGTAGGGGGTTCTGTACAAAAGTGACGGGTTACAATTGAATCAGAATGAGGTCGCCACCTCTTCTGGGGCAGGGGGTTCTGTACAAAAGTGACGGGTTACACTTGAATCAGAATGAGGTCGCCACCTCTTCTGGGGCAGGGGGTTCTGTACAAAAGTGACGGGTTACACTTGAATGAGGTCGCCACCTCTTCTGGGGCAGGGGGTTCTGTACAAAAGTGACGGGTTACACCTGAATCAAAATGAGGTCGCCCCCTCTTCTGGGGCAGGGGATTCTGTACAAAAGTGACGGGTTACACTTGAATCAAAATGAGGTCGCCCCCTCTTCTGGGGCAGGGGGTTCTGTACAAAAGTGACCGGTTGCACTTGAATCAGAGGGGGACGAATATTCCTGCGGGCAGATGTTTCTGGAGCTCCTCGGAGTGTTTTAAACTAGTATGGCAGGGCGACGGGAACCAGTATAACAGAGCTGAGGATGTGTCAGCAAGTGGATGACGGGTGTCACGTGAATGTCAGGAAGGACAAGCCGATGGTCGGGCACAAATGCAGATCGAGCAAACTGTTCAATTGGACCACAGAGGCAAAACTCAAACGGGCGGAGAATGCAGGACTGAAGGTGCTGTATTTAAACGCCCGCAGCAATCCCATTCAGGCGGACGAACTCGTGGCTCAATTAATATTGCTCGATGTGACATTGTGGGCATCACGGAGCCGTGGCCGAAAAAAAAGGCCATAGTTGGGAGCTTAACATCAAGAGATAGACTTTTGTATCGAAAGTACAAGCGGGACAGCACAGGCAGTGATGTGATTCTGTTGGTAAAAGGTGGAATTATATCTTTGAAAAGTGGCGATATAAGATCAGAGAAAGCTGTCTCTTTGTGGGCGGAGATATGAAATTGCAAAGCTGAAAAACCATTATGGGATCATATATATAGGCCTTCAAATAGTAGCCTGGATATGGGATTGAGACTGTAAATGGTGCTGGAAAGGACATGTAATGTGGGAAATGACACAGTTGTAATGGGTGACTGCAACCTGGAAGGCGACTGGGAAAATCCAGTTGGTGTCGGAACGGAAGAGGGGGAGTTTGCTGAATGCCTACGTGGTGGCTTTTGAGAGTAGCTTGTTCCTGAGCCTACTCAGGGAAAGGCTATCTCAGATTGTGTAGTGACCCAGATTTGATTAGTCAGCTTAATGCAAAGACACCCTGAGGGGGCAGTGGTCATAATATGATGGAATTCACACTGAGAGGGAGAGGCATAACTCACATGTATCGGCATCGCAATGGAATAGAGGGAATTACAGAGGCATGAGAGAGGCGCTTGCCCAGGTGGATGAGAGGGGAAGAGTGGCCGGGATGACGGCGGAACAGGGATGGCAGAAGTTTCTGGAAATCGTTCACGAGGCGCAGGATCGAGATGTCCCACAGAAGCAGCAGTTCTCAAGGGGCAGGGGTAGGCAACCGTGGCTGACAGGGGGAGGCTAACGACTGGATACAAGCCAGGGAAAGGGCATGCAAGGTGGCAAACGTGAGTGGGAAGCTGGATGATTGGGAAGCATTTAAAATCCAACAAAAGGCAACTGAAAAAAACTACATGAAAGGAAAAGATGAAATACGAGGGCGGACTAGACAATTACATAAAGCAAGATATCAGGTTTTTTTCAGATATATAAGGAGTAAAAGAGGGGTGAGGGTTGACGTATTATCATTGGAAAATGATGCTGGTGAAGCAGTAATGGGGTACAAAGAAATGGCAGATGAACTGCATGAGCACTTTGTGTCAGTCTTCACTGGGGAGGCCTCCAGCTGCCAGTGGTCGGTCAGTATCAGGGACCAGGGCAGGAAGTGCCATTGCTATTACGAAGGAGAACCTGTGACGCAAACCGAAAGGTCTTCCGGCGGATAAGTCACCTGGACCAGTCGGACTGCATCCCAGAGTCCGGGGAGTGGTTGCAATGACGCGATAACTGATGCATTGTTCGTGACCATTCAAGAATTACTTGATACCGTCATGGTCCAGGAGAAGTGGAAGTTTGCAAATCTCAGTCCACACTTCAAGAAGGGGGGAAAGAGAAAAGAGAGGAAATTATCGCCCAGTTAGCCTATCCTCAGTGGTTGGGGACGTGTTGGAGTTCATTATCGAGGACGACGTTTCGGGGTACCTGGACCCGACAGATCAATGAAGATAAAGTCAGCCTGCTTTCTGAATAGGGAAACCTGTCAGAATTCCTCGAGGAAATAACAAGGATGGGCAAAGGAGAGCCGGAGGATGTCATTTATTTCAGTTTAATAAAACATGCGAGAAGCTGCCTCAGATGAGGCTGCTTAACAGGAATAAAGTCCATGGTGTAACAGCAAATGTGCTGGATGGATAGAGGATTGGCTGATAGGCAGCGAGTGGGTAGAAAGAGGGCTTTTTGTGTTTGGCTGCCGGTGTCTAGTGGTGTTCCTCAGGGGTCAACATTGAGACCGCTACTCTTTATGTTGCTTGTCGATTATTTAGATGGGGGATTGACGGCTTTGTGGCAAAGTTTGCGAAATAATACCGTTGCAGCGGGACAAATTGGTAGAATGGGCAAAAAAAAGTGGCAGATGGAATACCATAAATTTATGGTAATGCATCTTGGTAAAAGGCGCAGTAGAGCAGATTATTGTCTGAATGGGAAGAGAATTCAAACATCACAGGTACAAAACGTCTTCGGAGTCCTCGTGCCAGACTCGCAGAGGGTTAATTCACGGGCTGAGTCTGTGGTGAAGCAGGCAAATGAAATGTTGGCATTGATTTCAAGTGGAACAGAAGGTCAGAGCCCGGAGGTAACGCTGAACCTTCATGAGACATTAGTCAGGCCGCCCTTGGAGTATTGTCAACAGTTTCGGGCCCCACACCTCAGAGAGGGAGTGTGGTCTTTGGGCTGAGTCACACACCTCAAGGAAAAGTTAATTACCAATATAATTTCCAAGAAAAACACATTCGTTTGAAACGGGTTGACCGGAGCGTGGGCCAGGCTGCAGTTACACTGAATTTCCATTCATGAGATCGACAGGCACGAGGGTTGATTAAAACGTTAAACCCGGCATAATTCCGAGCCATGGTTCTTCGTCACGGACTAGCTGAGCCAAATGACCCATTTCTATTCAGTAGTGTTCTCCGCCTGAATGATTAAAACTATTTAGCACGAAAGAAATGGGACAACAAGGAATGAGAAGTTTAAAGATAGGCTGGAAATGCGGAACACAACCGATGCCAGGATCTGCACCCACGCAGAACAGATAGGTTAACGATGAACGTCGATTCCAAGAAAATCAGGCACCGTTGAAGCAGTTTGCAGAAAGATGTGGGCATTTCGAGACATACACAATTCTAAAACAATAACCCGTCCCAATCTCATGCTGCATACTATTTATTATAAATTACTACAAATTGCACATTGCACATTTAGACGGAAACGTAACGTGAAGATTTTTACACCACAGTATGTGAAGGATCAGGGTAATAAAGTCAATTCAATTTACTTCTCGCCCTCCACAAGCCTATGACAACAAATGCCAGCCCTCAAACACTTCATAAGATCAATGATTAATAATGACAAATACCAAGAAAGTTTTTAAAAATGTTGTAAGTTTTCAACTTTACATCCTTGCTTTCATATCCTGGACATCTTGTCATGAATGCTAACATCACATTTGCCTTCATCCGCCTGCAAATTGACCTTTTGGGAATCCCGCAAAAGGTCTCCAAAGTCCGCTTGCACCTCAGTATTTTGTTTAAAATATCTTCACTCCATTCAGAAAATCGTCAGCACAAGGGGACCGAATTTTCTCCAGTTGCGGCCAAACTCAATTTTTCTGAAGGTGCAACATTACTTTCTGACCTTTGAACTCAACGCATCGACTGATAAAGAGAAGGATCCGTTCTTAACCACACTGTCGGCGGGTGTCGGCTGTCTTTTAAGTTCTGCAAACACTGTCGGGAATGAGGACTTTAGCCCAGGTGAGCAATTAGCGGACTGGTCTTGTGCCAGAGCGTTGAGGTTCAGGAAAACTTCACCCACACAGATACGATATGCAGAAACAGACATTCCCAGAAAGACAAACGATTAATCAAACACGTGAATGAAGGTGTGGAGCATTCCAGTGTGGAGTGGTGCGATGACACTGAATTTCCACTGAACAGGTCGACAAAGACAAAACGGATTATTCCGCCGCTGCCCACGTACTGACGCTTTAACCCTATCTGTAATCCCAAACACAACCACAGAAAACAATTCTCAATTGCAAGCTCCAGTACGGCCAGCAAACCAGCGAACCAAATACCCTCTGACCCTCAGCAACACCCCACGGACTACAAAACCTCCCCGCGCCACGTATCCTCGGACACGTAGACAATTCTAAAGCAATACCCCATCCCGATGTCTCACCCCACCCCCGCCTTGCATTCGCAAACCGCTGCCTACACCTGGCACAACTCACCCTCCTAATAAATCGGGAATGAACAAAGTTAGACACCGAGATCAGGAATGAATAAAGATAGATGCTGGAAAAGGCAGCTGGATTTGATCTGTGCAGTGAGATGGACTGAATCAAGACGGATAATTTCCCCACTGACCATCAGTGATACGCTTCACGCTATCTCGAGCACAAAATACTTACTGGGAAAAAATGTCTATATATATATATACATGCCACAGACAGAGAGGAGATGGTGAACTCTGCTTAGCTGGAGGGATTTTTGAAAAGAAGATAGCGAAGGGGCAATAGGGGCATTCTGAGGGCCGCACATCGCGGGGTATAATTCAGATAACGGGAGTAGAATCATTTCATGTATGTATAAGGATTTGTCAAATGTTAACACACATTCGACTTCATACATTAAAACAAAATGGGAGAAGGGAGGAGGGATAATTATATCTGAGGAAGAATGGACAATAATATGGAGATATCAATGGAAGTGTATCAGTTCACAGAAATGGAGGGAGTTCGGATGGAAAAACTTGATATCTTATTTAATTAAGATATGTTATTGCACATTCTCAGAACTCCCATTATGATTGTAACCTCCCTGTTTGCTGGAGAAATTGTGGAAATCAAAATGCAAATCATTATCATATTTTTTGGGACAGCCCTGATATCAAAGACTATTGGAGGGGAATACACAATGCCCTACAAGACATCTTTAATACCCTTAGAGAGTAAGACCATATATTTTGGGTATATACCTCAAGAATGTTTGAAAAGAGATAAATACTTAATGAATATCCTTTAGGTGGCTGGTAAAAAGACTTTTACTAGGAAATGGTTAGCACAGGAGAGCCTAACTTTAAATACATGGATGGAAATTACAATGGACATTTCCAAAATGAAGAAGATAACAGCACCTGTTAATTATAAGCTGGAACAATTTGATTCATACTGGGAAAAATGGTTTAACTACATAATGCCTCATATGACTGATTATATTCTCACACATTAATGAACATATTGTAAAAAAAAAGATTATTCCATACTTGTATGAAGTTTTGTTTTCATTTTTCTAGTTTTTTCTTTCCACTCTTTTCCATAAGTGTATACCTCAGATAATACAATGTGGAGATTTGTGATATATATGATTATATGATATAAATGTACAATGTCTGAAATACATCTTATGGACATGTTTGATGATGAACTTCAATAAAAAAATAAATTACAAAAGAAAAGAAAGAGATTTGGATTAAAAGCATCAACTGCCGTTAGAATACACTTTGGCATGGTCGGTTAGGGTGACTGTGACAATCTAAGGACTTGAAACGGGCGATAATAATTGCCTTCCTCATTTGAAATAACCTGTGAGAATCGGTGGTTTTCACAGCTTCTTTACTACACAACCAACACGGGTTCAACTCCGACCGCTGATTGCAAGGAGCATGTACGTTCCCCGGCGACCGCGTCGTTCTCCCAACGGTTGGTAGGTTACTAGAACATAAAACATAGAATAGTACAGCACATTACAGACCCTTCGGCCCACAGTGTTGTGCCGACCCTCAAATCCTGCCTCCCATATAACCACCCCCCACCTTAAATTCCTCCATATACCTGTCTAGTATTCTCTTAAACTTCACTAGTGTATCTGCCTCCACCACTGACTCAGGCAGTGCACTTCACGCACCAAACACTCTCTGAGTGAAAAACATGCCTCTAATATCCCCCTTGAACTTCCCTCCCCTTACCTTAAAGCCATATTCTCTTGTACTGAGCAGTGGTGCCCTGGGGAAGAGGCGCTGGCTGTCCACTCTGTCTCTTCCTCGTAATATCTTCTACACCTCTGTCATGTCTCCGCTCATCCGCCTTCTCTCCAAAGAATAAAGTCCTAGCTCCCTTCATCTCTGATCATAATCCATACACCAAACAAGGCAGCATCTTGTTAATCCATACACCAAACAAGGCAGCATCTTGTTAAGTCCCCTTTCCAATGCTTCCACATCCTTCCTATAGCGAGGCAATCAGAACTCGAAACAGTACTCCAAGTGTAGCCTAACCAGAGTTTAAGACAGCTGCATCATTACACCGCGTCATCTAAACTCTATCCCTGGACTTATGAAAGCTAACACCCCATAAGCTTTCTTAACTACTCTATCTACCTGTGAGGCAACTTTCAGTGATCTGTGGACATGTACACCCAGATCCCTCTGCTCCTCCAAACTACCAAGTATCCTGCCATTTTTTTTTTACTCTGCCTTGGAGTTTGTTCTTCCAAAGTGTACCACCTCACACTTTCCCGGGTTGAACTCCATCTGCCACTTCTCAGCCCACTTCTACATCCTATCAATGTCTCTCTGCAATCTTCGACAATCCTCTACACTATCTACAACAACACCAACATTTGTGCCGTCTGCAAATTGCCAGCCCACCCTTCTACCCCCACATCCAGGTCGTTAATAAAAATCACAAAAAGTAGAGGTCCCAGAACAGATCCTTGCGGGACACCACTGAATCCACCTGGCCAAACTTCCCTGGATCCCATGGCCTTCTGACTTTCTGAATAAGCCTCACGAGTGGAACCTTGTCAAATTCCTTATTAAAATCCAAATAGATCACATCCACTGCACTATCCTCATCTTTATGCCTGGTCACCTCCTCAAAGAACTCTATCAGGCTTGTTCGACACGATCTGCCCTTCACAAAGCCATGCTGACTGTCCCTGATCAGACCATGATACTCTAAATGCCCATAGATCCTATCTCAGTACGAGATCGCGGTAAACGTAATAAAAGTAGTTAAAAATAAGATCGAATTAAAACAATAACCAAATCTGTGAAACGTACTAAGAGCTCCCACCTGAATAAATCATTTTCATTTTTAGAATCTTTTCATTGGTACATGATCTTCTACAGCTGTAAAATGTTACAAAACATCAACAGATTAATATGTAGACAATCAATAAAGCTGAAGAAAAAGAAAATCTGATCGTAGTACATAAAAATGGAATACATATTTTTCGGAAAAAGATTGAAAAAAAAGAACCCCTTCTAACCATCGTCTCAGTTTTATAAAAAATAATGAAAGCATCAGACAGAAATGCCGCCATTGTAAGGTTATTAAGAATAGGCTGAAATCCAGAGAATTCCTGAGGGTGAGTGAAAACCGGGAATATGTAATTTGGAGATAAGACCGTGAGGTCAGTTTCATCAACAGTGGGCAGATGAAAAGGCGAGTACAGACGTTTACTGATCGGTTGGGAAAGGAGCGCAAAAGCCCGCGACGCGCTGCAGAACCAGCAGCATTGAGCCAGTACAGAGCCCAGAGAGCAGGTCGCTGCATTCACCGAACGAGCAAAAGACAAACATTATGATTACAATTCAATCGAAGTGAACTGTGCGGAGCTCCGAAGCAAACTGAATGATTGTGAAAAGAAAACTGAGCAGGGACTTCAAAGGGGCGGGGTCCTGCCGGTGACGCATAGTGACGCCACTTTGAAGCTCCAGCCTGGGAATCACCCGACCCCGCCCCCTCCACCGCACCGTCGCCGGTCCCGTCCGAAATTCCGAATTATTTCAGCCCGCTCTTGGGCAGTCTCCCGAGACAGTGACACCATCCGAACTCAGAGGAATTGCAGTCCAGACATGACGAGGGCACTACAGCGACCCCTAGCGCGTCAGGTGAGGAGGACAGCGATAATACAATAAGACTAACAAACGTGACACAGCTTGCTTGAATACAGACCAAGAGAGAGAACACGCCCAGGATTGAAGGTGAAACTATTGTCAATCAATGTATTAACAAGCTAACACCAGTGGTGGCAGTTCTAACAGCAATTGGCTAGATGATTGGCAATCTCCTGAGAGACTTTCAGTGCTCAGCCGACTCTGTGGCTGTAAATGAAGAACTGAAAGTGTTTCAAACATCAAAACTGTCATTGTCTGCACCTGAATTAAGTTTCGCTGCTACAAATAAACTATTTATCCGAGATGTTAACGATAAACACATGATGGAAGTCACACAGGAAAATATAGTCTAAGACCCTGTGTCTATGTATGTTGCAGAAATCTACAGTCTAACGCAATATCACTTGCTCTCTCCCTGAACGAATACTAGGGGGCAGCATCAACCCGTCCTTTGACGCCGCATCACAGATTCTCCCAGGGTTGCGGACCAAACCTATGGCAGTTTCTTCTTCTGCCAGAGATTTGATTCTGCAAAGCTGATGGTCCCTCAATGATTGGAAAGGCAATTCCGATGGCTGGAGTGGGCTGTTGTTCCCGGACGTGAAATACTGACATCAGGAAGCGTGGTTCCCGTTACCTCAGCGCAACGGGCAGAACTAAAGACTCGGTCGGAACTCCAATCAAGAACGGCCAAGCGGAACAAGAACTCATAAGTGACTCAAAACTGCCGTCAGAAATTGACAGTCAAAAGCCACTCCAAAAAGAATAATGCGGAGTGGCGTGGGAATGCCTCCGCGGGTGAGGGTGAGGAACGTGTAGCACGGGGAGGGGTAAACGATGGTAGGGTCCTCATTATTAACTGCATATATAAAATGGCTTCTCTGCAGGGTTATAATAAAGTGTTTTTTTTTGTGGGTAACTGCTGAGGTAATGCTCTGTTTAGTTGGAATGCTTGGGTTATATTTCTTGATAATAGAGCAACGAACCGACAGTAACAAAGTTGTTCCATTGCCAACATTCCATAAGCTTTCTTAACTACCCTGTCTACCTGGGAGGTAACTTTCAGGGATCTGTGGACATGTCCCCTGCCGCTTCTCCACACTACCTGGTAGCCCGCCATTTACTTTGCACTCTGCCTTGGAGTTTGTCCTTCCGAAGTGCACACCTCACACTTCCCCGGGTTGAACTCGGGTCCCCCTTTGATCAGCTACTGTTGGTGAAGCTGCGTGCGAGGATTCGCAGGACAGCGGGAAGATCGACGACACCTGTTTACTGGCGTTCCCCCTGCCGTGGGTTTCGCCTTGGGTTACAAATATCTCCCTCAACACAACAGAATCAGCTCTGCATTGGAACTGAACCGAACTTTCTAACATCCCATCGTCAGACTGTAACTATTACCAGCTGAGCTTGTCTTTGTTTGGCGAACTTTATCTGTACTCCTATGTCCGCATAATGCTGCTAACCTTTGATTACCTGGTTATTTTACTATATTCAGTAGTTACTAATAAAATAGTGACTGTTAACCGCAAAATAAAGTGCGTCCTATTGCTGCTGATAGTTTTACAGGGTTGCGAGCATGTAACAGGTACTCTCCCCAGGGTTGCGTGTACCTAAAACCACGCAAACGACCGCCGCCGCGCTTGGCACAGCCTTCCTTTAACTTGCTCCTGCTAACCAATCCCAGAGGCCGACTGGTCGCTGGTCGGAGCTCTTCTTCGTGAATTGCCCCGAAACTCTGGCTTTGAAAATCTCCATCGCCGCCCCGATTGAAAGGTGTCCCTCTTACGCGCTCCCTGCCGCAGATTGTACAACACGAACCGCTCTCTCCACTCGCCCCCTCTCTCCACTGTCTCCGACCTCTCCTCCCGCAAACCCCGCCCCTCGTCCCTAACGCACACCGTCCTCCAACGAACCCCGCACTCTATTTCCTCTCATCCCGCCCACCTCACACACCCCGCCCTGTCATCCCACTGACACCATCCACACCTCGCAGTGATTCCCCTCCACACTCCACCTCGAACCGCGCCCCCTCCCCTTGTCTCCGTGACCGCCTCCCTCCGATTGGATCTCCGTCAGACTGTAGTTCAGCGGCCCGCATACGTCCAGCTCCCCCTCTCCCTCACACATCCGCACTAACTGCCCCGCAGCGTTGCCCCCGCCCCAAGCATCAGAAAGAGGGGATTGTTAAAGACGACCAGACGACCAAACGGATCAATGCGTTTTATTGGCGAAAAGCTTGTGCGTCGAACAGCTGACGGATCAGGTAGCCTCAGCGAGCTGGAGAGGTGGGTCTGCTGGTATTCCGGGAGCGCGGGACGTGTCGGTGAGTTGGGGAGTGAGGGGAATATTCCCGAGGGGTGGGCCGCAAGCACAGCGATGGGTTGGCATCGGTCAGGAAACTCTCGTTTCTCAGACCAAGGGATCCAGCGGATCGCTCATCTTGATGTTTTCCACAACCGACAGCAGAACTGGCTGAGAGCCCGGGTAGTTATTGGGAACGAACACCTCCACGTGGACGAAGTTGTTGGTGTCAATATCAATCTGTGGGGAGGGTCACTCGGTTAGTCATGGGAGTCCCGTCCGCTAACCCCTCCTTCCCACTGCCACCTCCGTGATCCGCGCTCTCGCCAGCCCTCCCTCCACATCCCCGCCACTTCATCCCTCGCTGATCTCCTCCCCGTCTCCATCGCACCACGTCTCCCACGTCTCCATCGTCCCTCGGTCCGCTACACAACTCCCTGTCTCCATCACCCCTCCCTCGCCTACAACCCCACCCCTTCTCTATCACCCCTCCTTCCCCTACCCCCTCCCAGTCTCAGTCACCCCATCCCTCCCCTACACCCCTCCCCGTCTCCGTCACTCCCTCCCTCCCCTACACCCCTCCCTGTCCCCGTCACCACCTTCCTTGACTACATCCCTGCCTGTCTCCATCAACCTCTCCCTCCCCTACACCGCTCCCCGTCTGCGTCAACCCTCCCTCCCCTACACCCTCCGTCTCCATCGCCCCTCCTCCCCTACACACCCCGACTCTATCACCACTCTCTCCCCTGCACCCCCGTCTCCATCGCCCCTCCCCCATACATCCATCCCTGTCTCCATCACCCTCTCCCTCCCCTACACCCCTCTGCGGCACTTCCACTCTTCCCTACACACCTCTCCGTCTCTGTCGCCCCCTTCCACCCTACAGACTTACCCCATTCGATCACCTCCACTACACCTCTCCCCGCCAAGCCATCCTGGTCTCCATTTACACTCCCAGCCTTGCACTCTTCCCGTCTTTGTTAACCCTAACCTCCCGTACACCTCTCCCCTCCCACCCCTCCCGGTCTCCATTCCCCTCCCACCCCCTCCCGGTCTCCATTTCTCTCCCCCCTCCCTGTCTCTATTACCCTCACATCACATCCCTGTCTCCATTTCCCTCCCACCCCTCCCGGTCTCCATTCCACTCCCACCCCCTCCCGGTCTCCATTCCCCTCCCACCCCCTGCCGGTCTCCATTCCCCTCCCACCCCCTGCCGGTCTCCATTCCCCTCCCACCCCCTCCCGGTCTCCATTCCCCTCCCACCCCCTGCCGGTCTCCATTCCCCTCCCACCCCTCCCGGTCTCCATTCCCCTCCCACCCCCTCCCGGTCTCCATTTCTCTCCCCCCCCCCCTGTCTCTATTCCCCACACATCACATCCCTGTCTCCATTTCCCTCCCACCCCTCCCGGTCTCCATTCCCCTCCCACCCCCTCCCGGTCTCCATTCCCCTCCCACCCCCTGCCGGTCTCCATTCCCCTCCCACCCCCTGCCGGTCTCCATTCCCCTCCCACCCCCTCCCGGTCTCCATTCCCCTCCCACCCCCTGCCGGTCTCCATTCCCCTCCCACTCCTCCCGGTCTCCATTCCCCTCCCACCCCTCCCGATTTCCATTTCTCTCCCCCTTCCCTGTCTCTGTTCCAATCACACCACCTCCCGGTCTCCATTTCCCTCCCACCCCCTCCCGGACTCCATTCCCCTCCCACCCCTCCCGATCTCCATTTCTCACCCCCTCCCTGTCTCTGTTCCACTCACACCACCTCCCGGTCTCCATTTCCCTCCCACCCCTCCCGGTCTCCATTTCCCTCCCACCCTCTCCCGGTCTCCATTCCCCTCCCACCCCTCCCGGTCTCCCATTTCCCTCCCACCCTCTCCCGGACTCCATTCCCCTCCCACCCCTCCCGATTTCCATTTCTCTCCCCCTTCCCTGTCTCTGTTCCAATCACACCACCTCCCGGTCTCCATTTCCCTCCCACCCTCTCCCGGTCTCCAATTCCCTCCCACCCTTCCCGATTTCCATTTCTCTCCCCCCTCCCTGTCTCTATTCCCCTCACATCCCTCCCGGTCTCCATTTCCCTCCCACCCTCTCCCGGTCTCCATTTCCCTCCCACCCCTCCCGATTTCCATTTCTCTCCCCCCCTCCCTGTCTCTATTCCCCTCCCATCCCTCCCGGTCTCCATTTCCCTCCCACCCCTCCCGATTTCCATTTCTCTCCCCCCCCCCTCCCTGTCTCTATTCCCCTCCCACCCCTCCAGGTCTCCATTTCCCTCCCACCCTCTCCCGGTCTCCATTCCCCTCCCACCCCTCCTGGTCTCCATTCCTCTCCCACACCCTCCCAGTCTCATTTCCCCTCCCACCCCTCCCAGACTCCATTCCCGTCCCAGCCCTGCCCCCTTCTCGTCCTTGATCAGGTAAAATTTTCCCAGGATGGCAGACTGGTCCTGTTCACGATACTTTTTCGCTATGTATGTAACCACTGTGTGGCTGATGTGATTCTCCACATCGGATTTCACCTGGGTAGGAACAACACAGACATCTGAATCTCCCGGAGAGGGCAGAGCGGGACGAGGAAGGGTGTCTGGAACCGAGTGGCGGTATCATTTTTTCTCTCTCACCCCTCTCTCCATTTCCCCGCTTTTGTTCGCTCCGACGCACGCTTTTCACATCGAACCCTTAATCCTCACTCTCCCTCGACTCTCTCCAAACTGTCATTTCATCCTCAATCCGTCACTCTCTTCCCCCCTCTCTCCGCTTCCCCGGCTCTTTCACCCACACTCACCGTCTCCCTCTTACCCCCTCTCCTCCTCCACTGCTCTTATCCCCCTTTCTGTGTGCCTCAATACTCTTTACCCTATCCTGGCATTTCCTCTTTCCTCTTTCGCGTCGCTCCGTCACTGATCTTTCTCCACTTTCCCTGCCCTTGCCAACACCTCCTTCGTCTCACTCTCTGCTACCTCATTCCACAGTCCCTGCTCTTCCTCACACTTTTCCCGTCTCGCTCTCGCTCTTCCCCACTCCCCATATCTATCCGTCTACCTTCTCTCCAATTCGCCTGCTGGAACTCACAACTTTCATTCGTCTCTCTCTCTCCACTTCCCGCTCTTTCCTTCTCCTTCCCTCTACGCGCTCGAAAATTCCCCTGCCCTCCCTCCCCTTTCTGGACTCGCACTCTATCTCTCGCTTTTCTCTATTTTCCCTGCTCTTTCTCTCCGTATCCCTGTCTCTCTCTCTCTCCCATCTCACACTACTCTTTCTCCACCCTCCCACCTCTCCCTACTTCCCCTGATCTATCCCGTTCCTCTCCCTCCCCGTCCGTCTGTCTCTCTCTCTCTCTCTCTCTCTCTCTCTCTCTCTCTCTCTCTCTCTCTCGTCTCCAATTATCTCGCTATTCCCCCCTTTTGCTATTTCTCCCTCTCTCTACTCCTGGCTGAGAATCCATTCCTGCCCTGGTTGCAGCCAAGTCTCCGTAATGGCCACTACATCATAATTCCATGTACGTATCCAAGCTCTCAGTTCATCACCTTTGTTCCTGAAGCTTCTTGCATTGAAGTACACACACTTTAGCCCTTCAACCTTACTACCTGTACATCCTTTATTTTGCTTCTCTTTGCTCAAAGCTTCTCTATATGTTATATCTAATTTTACTCCATGCACTATACTTGCTATTTCTCGCTCTCTCCACTCCTGGCTCTTCCTCCTTCCACCTCCCTTTCTCCTACTGTTCCTGCCCCTCGCATTCCGTTTCCTTCTCCAACTTTCCTCCTGCAGCCTAATCCAAACCCTCCTCCTCCTCCTTCCTTCCCACTTTCGTCCCCCTCCCTTCCCAACAACCCCTCCGTCTCCCTCTACCTCCCTCCCCTCCCCGGTACCGACGCCCTCCCCTATCCTCTCCCATATATAGCCCCCTCACACCTTTCCCGCACTCTCCTCCTTCATCCAGCCTCTGTCCTGTTGCTGTCACCATTATCCTCCCTGTCCTTTACTAAATCCTCTCCTCTCCCTTCTGCAAATGGTCTTCCACTGCCTTTTCCATACTTTACATCTCTACCCTTCTCTCGCACATATGTACCCGAGGAGGGTAGTTTAAGGGTTCTGAAAGATTTTGGAACTCACCGCATTTGCGATCTTCTGGACGTTTGACGTGGCCGTCTGTTCACCTGTCCACACTAGAGCCATCTCTGTTTCTATTGCACCCGTTCGTTCGCTGATTCTCTCTCTCTCTCTCTCTCTCTCTCTCTCTCTCTCTCTCTCTCTCTCTCTCTCTCTCTCTCTCTCTCTCTCTCTCTCTCTCTCTCTCTCTCTCTCTCTCTCTCTCTCTCTCACTCGCTGTCTCGCTACCTGTCAGGGCTGCTTTTAAAGACCCGGCCCCTCCCCGACAGCTCCCTCCCCCGCTCAGCTATAGAAACATCGAAACATAGAAATATAGAAAACCTACAGCGCAATACAGGCCATTCGGCCCAAAAATTGTGCCCTATATCTCCCCAGAATTCGGCCAGGCTTACCTATAGCCTTCTATTTAACTGTGCTCCATGTACCTATCTAAAAGCCTCTTAAAAGACCCTATCGTATCTGTCTCCACCACCGATGCCGGTAGCCCATTCCACGCACTCACCACTCTCTGAGTAAAAAACTTACCCCTGACATCTCCTCTGTACCGACTTCCAAGCACCTTGAAACTGCCTTTTTGTGTTAACCATTTCAACCCTGGGGAAAAAGCCTCTGACTATCCACACGATCATTGCCTCTCATCATCTTATACACCTCTATCAGGTCACCTCTCATCCCCCGTCGCTCCGAGGAGAAAAGGCCGAGTTCACTCAATCTATTCTCATAAGGCCTGCTCCCCAATCCAGGCAACACCCTTGTAAATCTCCTCTGCACCCATTCTACGGCTTCCACCTCCTTCCAGTAGTGAGGTGACCAGAACTGAGCACATTACTCCAAGTGGGGTTTGACTTGGACCCGGGTTTTCAGGAAACATTGAATGAGGTAGGACTGCACTATTTAGAAGGTAGAAGATTGAGAGGGGATTTGATAGAGGTTTACTGGCTTTATCCACGGTGGTTGGGTGAGACTGCAAGCAGAGATCAAGGATCAAGGGTGAAGGGTGAGAAGTTTAAGGGGAACATGAGGGGGAAAGTCTTCACTCAGAAGGTCGTGAGAGTGTGGAATGAACTGCGAGCAGGAGTGGACAGGAGGCTTCTGGAAGTTTATGATCCAGCTGTGAATGGACTAGATGGGCCGAAGGGCATGACTGTATGTCGTTTATCTCTATGACTCTGTAAAGTTTGCAAAAAAGCTATCGATTCCATCATCCAAATCATTAACATATAACGTAAAAAGAATCAGTCACAGCACAGACCCCTGTGGAACAGCACTAGTCACCGGGAGCCAACCAAAAAAAGTTCCCTTACTTCCCACTCTTTGACTGCCAATCAATAGACAATAGACAATAGGTGCAGGTGTAGGCCATTCGGCCCTTCTAGCCAGCACCGCCATTCACTGTGATCATGGCTGATCATATACAATCAGTACCCCGTTGCTGCCTTCTCCCCATATCCCTTGACTCCGCAAACAGCCAATGTTTTTTCCATGCCAGTATCTTTCCTGTAATATCATCAGGTCTTAACTTGTTAAGCACCAGCTCCACAGCAAAGAAAGTCCAGCAGCGTCTCTACTTTTTGCGAAGGCTGAGGAAAGTCCATCTTCCAACCCCCATCCTTATCACATTCTTCAGGGGTTGTGTAGGGAGCATCCTGAGCAGCTGCACCACTGCCTGGTTCGGAAATTGCACCGTCTCTGATCGCAAGACCCTGCAGCGGATAGTGAGGTCAGCTGAGAAGACCATTGTGGTCTCTCTTCCCGCCATCACGGAGATTTACACCACAAGCTGCATCCGCAAAGCAAACAGCATCATGAAGGACCCCACGCACCCCTCATACAAACTCTTCTCCCTCCTGCCGTCTGGGAAAAGGTACTGAAGCATTCGGGCTCTCACAACCAGACTATGTAATAGTTTCTTCCCCCAAGCCGTCAGACTCCTCAATACCCAGAGCCTGGCCTGACACCTTCAGCATTTATTATTATATTGAAATTTGTCCTCTACTGTGCCTATTGTCTTGTTTATTAATTATTGTACTGCCCTGCACTGTTTTGTGCACTTTGTGTAGTCCTGTGTAGATCTGTAGTCTGGTGCAGCTTTTATGTTGCTTTACGTAGTCTGGTGTAGCCTTGTGCTGTCTCACATAGTCTAGTGTAGTTTTGTGTTGTTTCATGTAACACCAGGGTCCTGGAGGAACGTTGTTTCGTTTTCACTGTGTACTGTACCAGCAGCTTATGGTCGAAACGACAATAAAAAGCGACATGACTTGATTTGACTAAACAACATCCACCGATTCCCCAGTCTCTAACATGCTTGTTATTTCTTCAAATAATTCCAACAGATATGTCAGGCAAAATTTTCCCCCAAGGAAACCGTGCTGTCAGCGACATATTACATCATGTTCCGCCGGGTACACTGAAACCATCTACTTCACAACCAAGTCCAAACACTGTGGTCAGACTAACTGGCCTGTAATTTTCTTCCTTCTACCTCCCTCCCCTCTTGAAGAGTGGAGTAACATTTGTAATTTTCTATTCCAACAAGAACATGCCAGGATCAATTGGTTCTTGAAATAGCATTATTAATGCCTCCAACATCTCTTCCACCTCCACTTTCAGAACACTGGGATGTCTATCTTCTTGCCTGGTGACCGTTCAATGTCCCAAGTACCCTCTCCCCGGTAATGGCAACTTCACATTCTTCTTCCTCCTGACACTCTCGAACTTACAGCAGACTGTTCTGCAGTTAACATTGACGCAAAATAACTATTCAGATTTTTCCGCCATTTCCTTGTCCCCATCACATCTCCCTCACGTTATTTTAGCAGTCCAATATGTGTTGCAGCCTCATTTTTATGTTTTATATATCTGAAGAAACTTTCGGTGTCCTCTTTAATATTATTGGCTAGCTTCATATTCCGCTTTTCCCTTCTTCGGTTGGTTTCTCAAACCTTCACAATCCTCTAAATTTTCACTACTTTTATGATTACACTTTGGCTAAATGTTGGCTTTAACTTCTCTTGTCAGCTATGGTCGCGATATCCCCCTTTAGCATACGTCTTGTACTTTGCGATGAGAATATCCCTACATCTTCTGTACCTACTTCCAAGAAGCTTAAAACTGTGTTCTCTCGTGCTGGCAATTTCACCCCTGGGAAAAAAGCCTCTGACTATACACAGGATCAATGCCTCTCATTATCTTATACACCTCTATCAGGTCACCTCTCATCCCCCGTCGCTCCAAGGAGAAGTGGCCGAGCTCATTTAATCTTTTCTCATAAGGCATGATCCCCAATCCAGGCAACATCCTTGTTAAATCTTCTCTGCGCCCTCTCTATGCTCTCCACACCCGTCCTGTTGCACGGCGACCAGAACTGAGCACAGTTCTCCAAGAGGGGTCTGACCAGGGTCCTCTTAAAGTTGCAAAATTACCTCTCGGCTCCAAAACACAATCCCGTGATTGACAAAGGCCAATGCACCGTATGCCTTCTTAATCACAGAGTCATCCTGCGTAGCAGCTTTGAGTGTCCTATGGACTCGAACCCAAGATCCCTCGGATCCTCCACACTACCAAGAGTCTTACCCATTCGTACTATACGGAGAGTAAGGGTTCTAGAACAGATCCCTGAGGTACACCTCTGGAGCCCGACTTCAATGCAGATTGTGATCCGTCTAGAACCACTCTTTGCTTTCTGTGGGAAAGTTAGTTCTGGATCCATAAAACAATGTTCCCTTGGATCCCATGCCTCCTTACTCTCTCAATAAGCCTTGCATGGGGTTCCTTATCAAATGCCTTGCTGAAATTCATATACACTACATCTATTGCTCTTCCTTCGTCAATGTGCTTAGTCACATCCTCAAAAAATGTGTATGGAACCGGACTAGATAGCAGAGGGATTGGAAAAGGTACAGAGGAGATTTACCAGGATGCTGCCTGGTTTAGAGAGTATGGATTATGATCAGAGAATAGGGGAGCTAGGGCTTTACTCTTTGGAGAGATGGAGGATAAGAGGAGACATGATAGAGGTGTACAAGATATTAAGAGGAATAGACAGAGTGGACAGCCAGCGCCTCTTCTCCAGGGCACCACTGCTCAATACAGGAGGACATGGCTTTAAGGTAAGTTGTGGGAAGTTGAAGGGGGATATTAGAGGAAGGTTTTTTATTGGTTGGTGTGGAATGCACTGCCTGAGTCAGTGGTGGAGGCAGATACTCTAGTGAAGTTTAAGAGACTACTAGACAGCTATATGGAGGAATTTAAGGTGGGGGGGGGTTATATGGGAGGCAGGGTTTGTGCGTCGGCACAACATTGTGGGCCGAAGGACCTGTAATGTGCTGTACTATTCTATGTTCTATGTTCTTCTAAGACTACCCTTTCACCGGGTATTCGACATACCACAGGCTCTCTCTCTCTCTCTCACGAACAAGGGAGAAAGTGATATCTCGGTTTCCCAGCGAGAGGGGAGAATCAACAAAGCAGCTCGCCAATCTGTGGTGTTAAAAGTCTGTTGCGTCGTTTTGTTTTTTCCGAGCTCGGGTCCCAGGGTGCACAGCCAGCAGCCTGCTCGCTGCTGACGATCTTTCGTGTTCCTCGACCCAGCAGGCGGCGTCACCGGCCTGGAATCTGGCCGTCTCCAGAGCCAGGAAATTCCGGCACACCGAAGGCGCACTCGTCTTCTAGGCCGCACCCTTGGCATGTCGGGAAGCGGCCGGTCGTGAGGCCCCGCAAGGAATCAAAGTCAGCGTGTAACTCCAGGTCGGGGTCTTCTAAAGAAACTAGTCAAGGAAAAAAGAAAGAGATATCAGAGATATAAATAGAGCTGTTTCCGAAGATAGAAGCAAAGGAGTCGCCATTAGACGCATTCGTCTTCCTAAAAGTCAAAAAGAACGAAAAGATGGAATGCAATTATAAACTAGCTAATTGCATAAAAGAAGGTAGCAAAACATTTCTTCCGAGTTATAAAGTAATAAAAGAGAGGCGAGAATATGTATGGTAGCATGGTGGCTGGGAAGATGTTGGAGTCGATTGTGCAGGATGTCGGTTCGGTTGACCTGGAGGCACATGATAAAATAGGCCGTAGTCAACGTGGTTTCCTCGAGGGAAAATCTTGCCTGAGAAATTTGTTGGGAATATTTGTAGAAATAGCAAACACGTTGGACAAGTGAGAGTCGGTGGGTACCGTGCCCCTGAGTTTCAGAAGGCCGTTGGCAAGGAGCCACACGAGGCTGTTTAACAAGTTAAGAGACCCCAGTATTATAGGAAAGCGACAAACATGGAAATTAGTACCGGCTACTGCTCACACGTTAACCCCTTAATTTCCGGAATAATCCGCGTGAACCTACTGTGGACTCTCTCCAATGACAACACATCCCTTCTGAGACATGGGTCCCCAAACTGTTGACAATACTCCACGTGCGACCTGACTAGTGTCTTACAAAAGCTCAGCATTATCTCCTTGCTGTTATATTCTATTCCCCTTGAAATAAATGCCAACATTGCATTTGCCTTCGTTATCACAGACACAACTTGTAAATTAATCTTCTGGCGTCTTGCACGAGGACTCCCAACTTCCTTTGCAATTCTGATGTTTGAGCTTTCTTCCAATTTACATAATAGTCTGCACCATTGCTCCTGTTACTATCAGACATTTCCAAGCACTACATTACATCTGACACTTTTATGCCCGTTCCTCCAAATTGTTTGTTTTCCTGCAATCGCATTGCTTCCTGAGCACTAGTTATCCCTCAACCTATCCTAGTAAACCCTGACACAAAACCATCAATTCCGATCGAAATCATTGACAAACAATGTCAAAAGTAGCGAGCCCAAAACAGACCCCTGAGGAACACTGGCAGCCAACCGGAAAAGGCCACTTTAATTCCTGCCTGACAGACATTCCTCTAGCACGCCACTATCCTTCTTGCAATGCCATAGGATTTTATCTTCTTCAGCAGCCTCATGTGTGACACCTTATCAAATGCCTTCTGAAATCTCCAAGTAAATGACATCCGCTGCCTCTCGTTTGTCCATACTGCTTGTTACTTCCTCGAAGAACTCGAACAGATTTGTCAGGCAAGATTTCCCTTCACAGAAACCATGCTGACTTTGACTTATTTTATAATTAGCCCACCAGCGCCATTTCAGTGGCCCAGTATCAACTTCCACCTCCTTTTAACTCTTTACGTCACTGAGCAAAAACACCTTTAGCATTATGCTTTATATTATTGGCTAGTCAGCCTTCGTGTTTCGTCTTTTCTCATCTTATGTCTTTTCAGTTGCCTTTTATTTGCTTTGGAAAAGTTCCCAATCATCCAACTTCCCACAGACGTCTGTGCACTATACACCCTTTCCTTGGCTTTTGTGCAGTCTTTCACTTCCTCTGTCAGCCACAGTTGCCTATCCCTGTCATTTCGGAGCATTTCCTTCTGTGGGAGATATCTATCCGGCAATTGTGAACTATTCTGTCTACCGTCATCCCCGACAGTGTCCCCCTCTAACCCTCCAGGGCAAGCTCCTCCCTGCCCTATCAACAACACCCTTATATTTACAGATTTCCTTAATCTTTGAGGAATACTGTAGAACTGAGTGATCTAGGAATAATGGGGAATAGTTCCCTGAAGGTAGAATCTCATGTGGATAGGGTGGTGGTGAAAACTTTTGGTATGCTGGCCTTATAAATCGCAGCAATGAGTATAGGAATTGGGATGTAATGTTACAATTCTACAAGGCATTGGTGTAAATTGGAATTTGGAGTAAGTTAGGTCTTTATTCTTTGGAGTGTAGAAGGTTGAGGGGGTATTGATAAAGGTATTTAAAATTATGGGGGGTATAGATAGAGTTGACGTGGATAGGCTTTTTTCCACTGAGAATCGGGGAGATTCAAAGAAGACGACATCAGTTGAGAATTAAGGGACAAAAGTTTAGGGGTAACATGAGGGGCAACATCTTTACTCAGAGGGTGGTAACTGTGTGTAACGAGCTTCCAGTAGAAGAGTTAGAGGCAGGTCCTATATTTTCACATGAAGTAAAATTGGATAGGTATATGGACAGGAAAGGAATGGAAGGTTATGGGCTGAATGCAGGTCGGTGGGACGAGGTGAGAGTAACCTTTCGGCACGGACTGGAAGGTCCGAGATGGCCTGTTTCCGTGATGTAATTGTTATCTGGATATATGGTTAAGTAAGTATTCATTGAGGGCCTCGCTCACTTCCACAGCCTCCAAGCACATCTTCCCACCTTTATCTCTAATCGGTCCTTTCTTCACTCCTGTCAACCTTTGGTTCTTCACATAATTGATGAATGCCTTGGGGTTTATATTTACCCTAATCCCCAAGGCCGTCTCTTGCACCTTATTCCTCTCCTCAGCTCCTTCTTAATCTTCTTTCCAGCTACCCTATATTCCTCAATAGAGTCATCTGATCCTTGCGTCCTGAACCTCACGTATGCTGCCTTCTTCCATCTGAGTAGATTCTCCACCTCAATTGTCACCTGTGGTTCCTTCACCCTACCATTCGTTATCTTCCTCACTGGGACAGGTTTATCCTTAACATCCTGCAAGAGATCTCTAATCATCGACCACATGCCCATAGTACATCTCCCTGCAAAAGCATCATCCCAATTCACAGCCGCAAGTCTGAGAATGTCTCAGACTTATTTATTTAAAGAACTGGCGTAAAACTGGCAGAAAGTTGGGAAGCAACTGTAAGAATTGCCTTGCATCATATTTTATATTCCATTGTGTCACGGAGTCTTCTGAAAGGAGAAATGGTTAAACATAACATCATGCTATCTTTGCTCACAGTTGCAAGTGGGCGGTGACTGTCCAACCGGTTGAACACGATTTCAGCAGAAAGGCCGCACCCTGTTTTGAGAAATGCGTATGGGGTGGAACCTGGCCAACATATAGGGCCGCAGCTTGCACAGAGACAAGGAGCTCTGAGTTTCACAGAAAAGCAACAGCTTTCCCACCACAGTCGTAAGGCTCACTGGTCTATACTTACATGGACTATCCCTACTAACTTTTTTGAACAAGGGGACAACATTTGCCTCCCTCCAATCCTCCGGGACCATTTCCGTGGACAACGAGGAAATAAAGATCCTAGCCAGAGGCTCAGCATTCTCATCCCTCGCCTCGTGGAGCAGCCTGGGGAATATTCTGTCAGGCTCCGGGGACTAATCCGTCCTAATGTATTTTAACAACTCCAACACCTCCTGTCCCTGAATATCAACATGCTCCAGAACATCAACCTCACTCATATTGTCCTCATCCTCATCAAGTTCCCTCTCAGTGGTGAATACCGAAGAGAAGTATTCATTGAGAACCTCGCTTACTTCCACAGCCTCCAGGCACATCTTCCCACTTTTATTTCTAATCGTCCCTACCTTCACCTCTATCATCCTTTTGTTCTTCACATAATTGTAAAATGCCTCGGGGTTTTCTTTTACCCTACTCGCCAAGGCCTTCTCATGCCCCCTTCTTGCTCTTATCAGCCCCTTCTTAAACTCCTTTCTTGCTACCCTATATTCCTCAAAAGACCCATCAGATCATTGCGTCCTAAAACGTATGCTGCCTTCGCCCACCTGACTAGATTTTTCACTTCATTTGTTCCTT
This sequence comes from Hypanus sabinus, assembly GCF_030144855.1. Lineage (NCBI taxonomy): Eukaryota > Metazoa > Chordata > Chondrichthyes > Myliobatiformes > Dasyatidae > Hypanus > Hypanus sabinus. The sequence continues at coordinate 313,036 of NW_026781244.1, read as the reverse complement.
CATGGTTCCTTCACCCGAACATTCTTTATCTTCCTCACCGGGACAAATTTATCCCTAACATCCTGCAAGAGATCCTTAAACATCGACCACATGTCCACACTACTTTTCCCTGCAAAAACATCATCCCAATTCACACCCGCAAGTTTTAGCCTTCTAGCCTCATAATTTGCCCTTCCCCAGTTAACAATTTCCTGTCCTCTCTGAATCTATCCTTTTCCATGATAATGCTAAAGGTCAGGGAGCGGTGATCACTGTCTCCCAGATGCTCACACACTGACAGATCTGTGAGCTGACCCGGTTCGTTACCTAATACCAGATCTAGTATTGCATTCCCCCTAGTCGGCCTGTCAACATACTGTGACAGGAATCCATCCTGGACACACTTAACAAACTCTGCCCCATCTAAACCCTTGGAACGAATCAAGTGCCAATCAATATTAGGGAAGTTAAAATCACCCATGATAACAACCCTGTTATTTTTGCAGCTTTCCAAAATCTGCCTCTCAATCTGCTCCTCGCTATCTCTGCTGCTCCGAGGGGCCTATAGGATACCCCCGGTAGAGTAACTGCTCCCTTCCTGTTCCTGACTTCCAACCATACTGACGCAAAAGAGGATCCTGCTACATCACCCACCCTTTCTGTAGCTGTAATAGTATCCCTGACCAGTAATGCCACCCGTCCTCCACTTTTCCCCCCTCTCTATCCCTTTTAAAACACTGAAATCCAGGAATATTGAGAATCCCTTCCTGCCCTGGTGCCAACCAAGTCTCTGTAATGGCCTCTACATCATAATTCCATGTATGTATCCAAGCTCTCAGTTCATCAACTTTGTTCCTGATGCTCCTTGCATTGAAGTACACACACTTTAGCCCTTATACCTTTCTACCTTTATACCCTTTATTCTGCTTCTCTTTCCTGAAAGCCTCTCGATATATTAGATCTGGCTTTACTCCATGCACTTCTTTCACTGCTCTATCGCTCCGGGTCCCATCCCCCATGCAAATTAGTTTAAACCCTCCCGAACCATGCTAACCTTGCCATTAACTGAGTGATCCGTGGACCACAGGCTTGGAATACCCGATTTTGAGGAAGATGCATTGTGCGGAGGGGGGAGGGCAGGATTGGGGTGAAGGGAAGGGAGAGGGACGAAGCGGGGAGAAGGAGAGGTGAAGGGGGAGTAGGGGCTGTGAGAGTTAGGGTTCAGGAGTTGAGAGTTGTGCAGAAGAGGATCCAGGTTCCAATGATAAAATATACTGCGATCCTCTACCGGAAGAAAGAACAAGCTATCATGACGGGGAAGATGTTTCAGATCAAGGTAATGTCCCCACACAGGAGGGGGTCACAAAGACGCGGAGAGGTGCGAGTAGGACAGGAGTGATAGGAAGGGGATGGAGGTAGGGGAGGGAGAACAGGAGGGGTGTAGGGGCGAGAGAGGGTGACGGAAACGTGACGTAGGGGTGGGAGGGCTGAGCCCGGGAGGGATGAGGTGATCAAGGCTTGTAGGTGTAAGGAGCGGAGACCGCCGGCGTGTAGGGAAGGGAGGAGTGACGGATATGGTGAGGGATGCAAGGGTGGGAGAGGGTGACGGAGATGCGGAAGGTTGTGGGGCAAACAGTGGTTGACAGAGAGGCTGAGACATTGGGGAAAAAATTGGGGCGTCTGGGAGACACTAGTTCACGGAGGTTGGAGAAAGAGCGAGGTGGTCTGTACCCCTGTCTCATCGACTGAATCTACCCACAGGTGGACATCGGAATCCCCGCCAACTTCCTCCACCTGGAAGTGTTCGTGGCCGGTGACCATTCGTACTCCCCGTGCAAACTGTTGGCGGTCGAGGAAAACCACAACGCTAGTGATACGATGGTACCCCTGGTCTGAGGGAATTCACCGATCCGCCCTGTTTCCGCCCCTCCCTAAACCACCCAAACCCTCTGAGAGCAGTCGGTGACAACTAGTTAGTGGGTACAATGGTGCACAGATCCCAGCCTCTCTGTCCACACCCCACGCACCCCACCCCAACCTGCCCACTCACCGACGGTTTGCGGGGCCCCTGGGTATGAACGTCACCCCTTCCCACCCCAACCCCGCTACAGCTCGCTGAGGCCATTGCCAAGCTTCCGCCACGCAACTGCACGAGCTTCGATCAATAAAACTGCATCGATCTGATTGGTTGCCTGGTTGAGTTATTTTGTCCCGTTCATCACCACATCCCCCCCCCACCGGTGCTGGGAGAGAGTGGTCCAGGTGGTGCGAGGGGTGCGTCGGCGGGTGGGAAGGAAGTGGGGGCGAAAGGGAGGTGGTAAGAGAGTGTGAAGGACAGGAGAGAGAGAGGGACGAAGAGGGACAGACGGGAGAACTGGGAACGGGCCTTGGGGAGAGAGTTGGGCAGTGTGAATAGTTCGGTGACTGACACGGGCCGTGAGGAGAGAGTGGACAATGTGATTAGTTCGGTGACTGACACGGGCCGTGAGGAGAGAGTGGGACAGTGTGATTAGTTCAGGGACTGACACGGGCCGTGAGGAGAGAGTTGGGCAGTGAGATTAGTTCAGGGACTGACACGGGCCGTGGGGAGAGAGTGGGACAATGTGATTAGTTCAGGGACTGAGACGGGCCGTGATGAGAGTGGGAAAATGTGATTAGTTCGGGGACTGACGGGGTCTCTGGGGAGAGTGTTGGACAGTGTGATTAGTTCGGGGACGGACAGGGTCTCTGGGGAGAGTGATGGACAGTGTGATTAGTTCGGGGACTGACACGGGCCGTGAGGAGAGTGTTGGACTGTGATGATTTCGGAGACTGACAAGGGATAAATGGAGGTAGTGGGACAGTGTGATTAGTTTGCAGACGGTCTCGCTGCTGCGGGAAGGGAGAGGGACAGGGGTATAACTGTCACACGCCTGTGGCCACAGTGCGGTACAGTGGGATTTGTTTGGCGACTGATGGACGGCTGGGAGATTTAGGGTGGTTGCTGACTCGGGGCTGTGAGGAAAAAGTGGACATAGGGACTATTTTTAGTGAGTGACGAGGCGCCGTGCGTTTAGCGTGAGGCCTGACACAGAGATGTGGGAGTGAGCGCATTGTGGCATTTGTTTCGGGGCCGTCACAGGTCTGAGGGGATGGAACCGTGCGCAGTGGCGTTTCCTTGAGGATTTACCGCTCCTGGGAGTGAGCGGTGGAGTGGGGCCTGACTCGGGGTTGTGGGGAGAGAGAGCGGCACTGAGTTCCAAAGTATGTATACAGGTGGAGAGAGAGAGAGAGAGAGAGAGAGAGAGAGAGAGAGAGAGAGAGAGAGAGAGAGAGAGAGAGAGAGAGAGAGAGAGAGAGAGAGAGAGAGAGAGAGAGAGAGAGAGAGAGAGGAGAGAGAGAGAGAGAGAGAGAGAGAGAGAGAGGAATAGAAAGTCAGTAAGGAGCGAGTCTACAGAGAGACAGGACCAGCGAAAATGCCAGCTTAGACAGGTCCCCAGACAGCCGACCCGGCGGTCCAAGAGTATGCCAATGAGGTGAGGAACCCAACTTACTGAACGAGCGCCCTCCCTACCGCGCCTCCACTGAACCTACCTTCCTCGAGGGAGAACGGAGAGCCGGAACGGTGGAATGGGGAGGGGTGGCGGGGTGGAGAGAAAATGGGGGGAGAGACGGTAGGGGAAGGGCGAAGGCCATTACTTGGAAATATACCCACAGGGAAATCGAACATTGTTAATATTTTTCCGGCTTTTCATTTCCAACCAGACTACAGCCTGCGGGTTGTATCAGTGATCAAGAATTCATTAGCTCAGTGATAAACGTCTTCTCGCCATGCTGGTCTTTGTATCCCTGAGGTTGTGTTCACATGCTGGGATTTTTCCGCACATTATATCAAGATTAAGAACTGTTCTAGAATCAGAAATAAACGTTTCATGCGGGGGCTGTACAGCCCTTCCCTGCACGATTTTCAAAATACGTTACTTCAGGTGAATACATCGATATATATCTGTTTCTTTTATTCTGTTCGGGTAGATTGTAATTGTTTGGATCCCATCTCGGTGGCCGGTGGAAGTAAAGTTTTTTTGATTATATTGAAGGTCTGGATTCTTGATAAACACTGGGGAATAGAGTTATAAGACCGAACGACAGAGTAGCAGAATGAGGCTGTTTGGTCCATTGAGTCTGCTCCTCTAGTTCATCATGGCTGATTCAACATTTTATTTGACGCACAAACTCCTCCCTACTGCTCGCATCCCGTCAGTAAATTAGGATTAGTAAGTACTGGTACTAGGAGAGTTGTCGTTGTGGATAATGATGTAGGTTTTCAAAGCTTGCAGGGAGATTTAGGCCAGTTAGACGAGTGGGCTGAAAGATGGCAGATGGAGTTTAATGCTGATAAGTGTGAGGTGCTACATTTTGGTAGGAATAATCCAAATGGGACATATATGGTAAATGGTACGGCATCGCGGAATACTTTAGAACAGAGTGATCTAGGAATAATGGGGCATAGTTCCCTGAAGGTAGAATCTGATGTGGATAGGGTGGTGACGAAAGCTTTTGGTATGCTGGCCTTATAAAGCGCAGCATTGAGTATAGGAATTGGGATGTAATGTTACAATTGTACAAGGCATTGGTGTAAGTTGGAATTTGGAGTAAGTTAGCTCTTTATTCTTTGGAGTGTAGAAGGTTGAGTGGGGTATTGATAAAGGTATTTAAAATTATGGGGGGTATAGATAGAGTTGACGAGGATAGGCTGTTTTCCACTGAGAATCGGAGATTCAAAGAAGACGACATCAGTTGAGAATTAAGGGACAAAAGTTTAGGGGTAACACTAGGGGCAAATTCTTTACTCAGAGAGTGGTAACTGTGTGTAACGAGCTTCCAGTAGAAGAGTTGGAGGCAGGTTCTATATTGTCACTTGAAGTAAAATTGGATTGGTATGTGGGCAGGAAAGGAATGGAAGGTTATTGGCTGAATGCAGGTCGGTGGGAGTAGGTGAGAGTAATCTTTCGGCATGGACTGAAAGGTCCGAGATGGCCTGTTTCCGTGCAGTGATTGTTACCTGGATATATGGTTAAATAAGTATTCATTGACGGCGTCGCTCACTTCCACAGCCTCCAAGCACATCTTCCCACCTTTATCTCTAATCGGTCCTATCTTCACTCCTGTTAACCTTTGGTTCTTCACATAATTGAAGAATGCCTTGGTGTTTATATTTGCCCTACTCGCCAAGGGCTTCTCATGCCCCTTATTCCTCTCCTCAGCTCCTTCGTAAGCTCCTTTCCAGCTACCCTATATTCCTCAATAGACCCATCTGATCCTTGCTTCCTAAACCTCACGTATGCTGCCTTCTTACATCTGAGTAGATTCTCCACCTCAATTGCACCTGTGGTTCCTTCACCCTATCATTCTTTATCTTCCTCACTGGGACAGGTTTATCCTTAACATCCTGCAAGAGATCTCTAAACATCGACCACATGTCCCTAGTACATTTCCCTGCAAAGAAATCATCCCAATTCACACCCGTAAGTTCTAGTCTTATAGCCTCATAATTTGCCCTTCCCTAACTAAAAATGTTCCTGTCCTGTTTGATTCTATCCTTTTCCATTATAATGGTAATGGCCAGGGAACGGAGATCACTGTCCCCCAGATGTTCACCCACTGACAGATCAGTGACCTGACCCGGTTCGTTACCTAATACAAGATCTAGTGTGGCATTACCCCAGGTCGACCTGTCAAAATACTGTGACAGGAATCCATCCTATACACACTTAACAAACTCTGCTCCGTCTAAAGCATTGGAACTAATCAGATGCCAAGCAATATTGAGTAAGTTAAAGTCACCCATGATAACCACCTTGTTTTTTTTTGCACCTTTCCAAAATCTGCTTCCCATTCTGCTCCTCGGTATCTCTGCCGCTACCAGGGTGCCTGTAGAATACCCCCAGTCGTGTAACTGCTCCCGTCCTGTTCCTGATTTCCACACATACTGACTCAAAAGAGGATCCTGCTACATTACCCACCCTTTCTGTATCTGTAATAGTCTCCCTGACCAGTAAAGCCACCACTCCTCCCCCCTTCCCCCCCTCTATCACTTTTAAAGCACTGAAATCCAGAAATATTGAGATTCCATTCCTGCCCTGGTTCCAGACAAGTCTCTGTAATGGCCACTACATCATAATTCCATGTACGTATCCAAGCTCACAGTTCATCACCTTTGTTCCTGATGCTTCTTGCATTGAAGTACACACACTGTAGCCCTTCTACGTTACTAACTTTGTACCCTTTATTCTGTTTCTCTTTGCTCAAAGCCTCTCTATATGTTAGATCTGACTTTACTCCGTGCACTATACTTGCAGTACTCGCATGACCTTTATCCTCCTACACCTCACTATCTGCTCCTACACTCTGGTTCTCCTCCCCCCGCAAATCTAGTTCAAACCCTCTTCTGTGCCTCCTGAACTTTTCTACTATGCTTCTAGCATCGATCTATCCGCAACCCAGTCGAACATTAGTCGATAATCCAAATAGGATGTGCTTGGTAAATGGTAGGACATTGAAGAATGCAGTGGAACAGAGTGATCTAGGTATAATGGGGCAGTGTTCCATGAAGGTGGAATCTCATGTGGATAGGGTGTTGAGTAAACTTTTGGTATGCTGGCCTTATAAATCCCTGCATTGAGTATGGGATTTGGGATATAATGATAAAATTGTACAAGGAATTGGTGCGGCCGAATTTGGAGTAAGTTAGGTCTTTATTCTTTGGAGTGTAGAAGGTTGAGGGGGTTATTGATGAAGGTATTTAAAATTATGGGGGTATAGATAGAGTTGACGTGGATAGGGTTTTTCCACTGAGAATCGGGGAGATTCAAAGAAGACGACATCAGTTGAGAATTAAGGGACAAAAGTTCAGGGGTAACACGAGGGTCAACTTCTTTACTCAAAGAGTGGTAACTGTGTGTAACGAGCTTCCAGTAGAAGAGTTGGAGGCAGGTTCTATATTGTCACTTGAAGTAAAATTGGATAGGTATATGGACAGGAAAGGAATGGAAGGTTATTGGCTGAATGCAGTTCGGTGGGAGTAGGTGAGAGTAAGCTTTCGGCACGGACTGGAAGGTCCGAGATGGCCTGTTTCCGTGCTGCCATTGTTATCTGGATATATGGTTAAATAAGTATTCATTGAGGGCCTCGCTCACTTCCACAGCCTCCAAGCACATCTTCCCACCTTTATCTCTAATCGGTCCTATCTTCACTCCTGTTGACCTTTGGTTCTTCACATAATTGATGAATGCCTTGGTGTTTATATTTACCCTATTCCCCAAGGCCTTCTCATGCCCCTTGTTCCTCTCCTCAGCTCCTTCTTAAGCTCCTTTCCAGCTCCCCTATATTCCTCAATAGAGTCATCTGATCCTTGCTTCCTAAACCTCACGTGTGCTGCCTTCTTCCATCTGAGTAGATTCTCCACCTCAATTGTCACCTTTGGTTCCTTCACCCTACCATTCTTTATCTTCCTCACTGGGACAGGTTTATCCTGAACACCCTGCAAGAGATCTCTAAACGTCGACCACATGTCCATAGTACCTTTCCCTGCAAATAAAAATCATCCCAATTCACAACCGCAAGTACTAGACCTAGCCTCATAATTTGCCCTTCCCCAACTAAAAATGTTCCTGTCCTGTTTGATTATATCCTTTTCCATTATAATGCTAAAGGCTATGGAAAGATGATCACTGTCCCCCAGATGCTCACCCAACTACAGATCAGTGACCTGACCCGGTTCGTTACCTAATACTAAATCTAGTATGGCATTACCCGAGGTCGCCCTGTCAACATCCTGTGACAGGAATCGATCCTGGACACACTTAACTGCTCCCTCTAAATCATTGGAACTAATCAGATGCCAATCAATATAAAATGTTAAAGTCACCCATGATAACGACCCTGTTATTTTTGCACCTTTCCAAGCTCTGCCTCACAATCTGCTCCTCGGTATCTCTGCCGCTACCAGGGGGACTGTAGAATACCCCCAGTCGTGTAACTGCTCCCGTCCTGTTCCTGATGTCCACCCATACTGACTCAAAGGAGGATCCTGCGACATTACCCACCCTTTCTGTAGCTGTAATAGTATCCATGACCAGTAATAACACCCGTCCTCCACTTTTCCCCCCTCTCTATGCCTTTGAAAGCACTGAAATCCAGGAATATTGAGAATCCATTCCTGCCCTGGTGCCAAACAACTCTCTGTAATGACCACTACATCATAATTCCATGTACGAATCCAAGCTCTCAGTTCATCACATTTGTTCCTGATGTTTCTTGCATTGAAGTACACACACTTTCGCCCTTCTACATTACTATCTTTAAACCCTTTCTTCTGCTTCTCTTTGCTGAATGCCTCTCTATTTGTTAGATTTGTCTTTACTCCATGCACTACACTTGCAGTACTCGCATGACCTTAATCCTCTTCCACCTCATTATCTGCTCAAACACTCTTGTTCCCCTTCCCCTGTAAGTCTAGTTCAAACCCCCTCCTGTGCCTCCTAAACTTTTCTACTATGCTTCTAGCATCGAACTATCCGCAGCCCAGTCGAACATCAGTCGAACTGTGCTCAACCATTTGCCAAAGATCTAAACAACATCCAGTTCCGAAAACTCTCCAGTATCAGTTCTGGCTCTCCGAATATCAATCCCTTCCACTCCAGTTTAAGCCCCCAACCCAATCCCGAATGCCACAAGCAAACGTTCCCACTAGGGTATTAGACCCCTTCCAGTTCATCGCAAACCATCTTGTCTGCACAGGTCTCAAATTGCCAGGGGCAGGGACCCGTCACCGTTCGCTATCACTCTCTCTATAAGAGGAAAGGACACTGAATGATCTTGGTGTTTAGAAAGGAGAATGTCTCCGACTGATTTATTTGAAGAAATGGCGTAAGAGTCGCAGAAAGCTCGGAAGCAACTGTAAGAATTGCCTTGCATCAAATTTTATATTCCATTGTGTCATGGAGTCTGCTGAAAACAGAAATGGTTAAACATAACATCATGCTATCTTGGCTCACATCTGTATGTGGGCGGCGACTGTCCAACCGGTTGAACTGATTTCAGCAGAAAGGCTGCACCCTGTTCTGAGAAATGCGTACGTGGGGGAACTTGGCCAACATACAGGGCCGCAGCTTGCACAGAGTCAAGGAGCTCTGAGTTTCACAGAAACGCACCCGGTGACGTCCTGCACTTGGGAAGATCTTCTGATTCGGAAACCCAGAGCAACACTCACAAAACTCTGAAGAAGCACAGAACAGCACAAAACAGTAAACAGTCGACATTTCGAGCCGAGTCCTTTCATCACGAATTAACCTTATCGCTAACCCACAACTCCTAAACCAGCCAAATATTCCTCTGCTCATTGTTTGAAATGAAGGGCGAAGGCCACTACTTGGAAATATGCCCACAAAGAAATAGAACATTGTTAATATTTTTTTCCTGCTTGTCATTTCCAACCAGACTATAGCCTGCGGGTTGTATCAGTGATGAAGAATTCATTAGCTCAGTGATAAACTTCTTCTCGCCATGTTGGTGTTTGTATCCCTGACGTTGTGTTTACATGCTGGGATTTTTCCACACATTAGTTGTACAAGGCATTGCACAAGTTGTACAAGGCATTGGTAAGGCCAAATTTAAAAATATTGTGTGCAGTTCTGGTCACCGAATTATAGGAAAGATATCAATAAATTAGAGAGAGTGCAGAGACGATTTACTAGGATGTTACCTGGGTTTCAGCAATTAAGTTACAGAGAAAGGTTGAACAAGTTAGGTCTCTATTCATTGGAATGTAGAAGGTTGAGGGGGGATTTGAACGAGGTATTTAAAATTTTGAGAGGGATAGATAGAGTTGACGTGAATAGGCTGTTTCCATTGAGAGTAGGGGAGATTCAAACGAGAGGACATGATTTGAGAGTTAGGGGGCAGAGGTTTAAGGGAAACACGAGGGGGTATTTCTTTACTCAAAGAGTGATAACAGTGTGGAATGAGCTTCCTGTAGAAGTAGTAGAGGCCAGTTCAGTTGTGTCATTTAAGGTAAAATTGGATAGGTATATGGACAGGAAAGGAGTGGAGGGTTATGGGCTGAGTGCGGGTAGGTGGGACTAGGTGAGATTAAGGGTTCGGCACGGACTAGGAGGGCCAAGATGGCCTGTTTCCGTGCTGTGATTGTTATATGGTTATATTATATGAAGATTAAGAACGGTTCCAGAATCAGCAATACACGTTTCATGCGAGGGCTGTACAGCACTATCCTACACCATTTTTAATATAAGTTACTTCAGGTGAATACATCGATATATACCTGTTTCTTTTATTCTGTTCAGGTAGATTGTAATTGTTTGGAGCCCATCTCGGTGGCCGGTGGAAGTAAAGATTTTTTTGATTATATTGAAGATGCTTGATAAACAGCGGGGTGGAGATCTATCAGACATAGAACATGGAGCATAGAACAATGCAGCAGATTACAGGCCCTCCGGCCCAGAATGTTGTGCCGACCCCCAGATCCTGCCCCCCATAAAGCCCCCTAACTAATATTCCTCCATATACCTGTCCAGTGGTCTCTTAAACTTCACTAGTGTATCTGCCTCCACCACTGACCCAGGCAGTGCATTCCACGCACCAACCACTCTCTGAGTGAAACATCTTCTTCTAATATCCTCTTTGAACTTCCCTCCTCTTACCTTTAATCCATGTTCTCTTGTTCTGAGCAGTGGTGCCGTGGGGAAGAGGCGATGGATGTCCACTCTGTCTATTCCTCTTAATACCGTGTACATCTCTATCATCTCTGCTTTCATCCTCCTTCTCTCCAAAGAGTAAAGCCCTAGCTCCCTTAATCTCTGATCATAATCCGTACTCTCTGAACCTGGTAAATCTCCTCTGTATCCTTTCCAATGCTTCCACATCCTTCCTATAGTGAGGCGACCAGAACTGGACACAGTACTCCAAGTGTGGCCCAACTGGAGTTTTATAGAGCTGCATCGTTACATCGCGACTCTTAAACTCTATCCCTCGACTTAAGAAAGCTGTCACCCCATAAGCTTTCTTAACTACCTGTGAGGCAACTTTCAGGGATCTGTGGACATGTACCCCCAGATCCCTCTGATCCTCCACACTACCAACTATCCTGCCATTTACTTTGTACTCTGCTTCGGAGTTTGTCCTTCCAAAGTGTACCACCTCACCCTTCTCCGGGTTGAACTCAATCTGCCACTTCTCAACCCACTTCTGCATCCTATCAAAGTCTCTCTGGAATCTTCGACAATCCTCTACACTATCTACAACACCACCAACCTTTGCGTCATCTGCAAACATGCCAAACCACCCTTCTACCCCGACATTCAGATCGTTAATAAAAATCACAAAAAGTAGAGGTACCAGAACAGTTCCTTGTGGGACACCACTAGTCACAACCCTCCAATCCGAATGTACTCCCTCCACACGAACCTCTGCCTTCTGCAGGTAAGTCAATTCTGAATCCACCTGGACAAACTTCCCTGGATCCCATCCCTTTGACTTTCTGAATAAGCCATTAACTTTTTTGAACAAGGGGACAACATTCACCTCACTCCAGTGCTCCGGTACCATTGCCGTGATCCCTTCAGCCACAAGGACCATATCTAACTTCCTCTTAAACATAGCCAATGAACAGGCCTCAACTGTTTCCTGTGGCAGAGAATTCCACAGATTCACCACTCTCTGTGTGAAGAAGTTTCTCCTCATCTCGGTCCTAAAAGGTTTCCCCTTTATCCTTAAACAGTGACCCCTCGTTCTGGACTTCTCACATTTATCCACATTAAATTGCATCTGCCATGAATTTGCCCATTCACCTAACCTATCCTAGTCACCCTGCATCCTCTTAGCATCCTCCTCACAGCTAACACCGCCGCCCAGCTTCGTGACATCCGCAAACTTGGAGATGCTGCATTTAATTCCCTCGTCTAAATAATTAATATATATTGTAAACAACTGGGGTCCCAGCACTGAATCTTGCGGTACCCCACTAGTTACTGCCTGCCATTCTGAAAAGGTCCCGTTTACTCCCACTCTTTGCTTCCTGTCTGCCAACCAATTCTCTATCCACATCAATACCATACCCCCAATACCGTGTGCTTTAAATTTACACACTAATCTCCTGTGTGGGACCTTGTCAAAAGCCTTTTGAAAATCTAAATATACCACATCCACGGGCTCTCCCCTATCCACTCTACTAGTTTCATCTTCAAAAAATTCTATAAGATTCGTCAGACATGATTTTCCTTTCACAAATCCATGCTGACCTTGTCGGATGATTTCACCTCTTTCCAAATGTGTTGTTATCACATCTTTGATAACCGACTCTAGCATTTTCCCCACCACCGATATCAGACTAAACGGTCTATAATTCCCCGGATTCTCTCTCCCTCCTTTTTTAAAAAGTTGGGTTACATTAGCCACCATCCAATCCTCAAGAGCTAATCCAGAATCTAAGGAGTTATGAAAAATTATCACTAATGCATCCACTATTTCTCGGGCTACTTCCTTAAGCACGCTGGGGTGCAGACCATCTCGCCCTAGGGATTTATCTGCCTTTAATCCCTTCAATTTACTTAACACCACTTCTCTACTAACATGCATTTCCCTCAGTTCCTCCATCTCACTGGACCCTCGGTCCCTTACTATTTCCGGAAGACTATTTATGTCCTCCTTAGTGAAGACAGAACCAAAGTAGTTATTCAATTGGTCTGCCATGTCTTATTTCCCTATGATCAATTCACCTGTTTCTGACTGTAAGCGACCTACATTTGTCTTGACCAATCTTTTTCTTTTCACATATCTATAAAAGTCTTTACAGTCCGTTTGTTCCCTGCCAGCTTTCTCTCAGAATATTTTTTCCATTTCCTAATTAAGCCCTTTGTCCTCCTCTGCTGGTCTCTGAATTTCGCCCGGTCCTCAAGTGTGCCGCTTTTTTTTTGCTACTTTATATGTTTCTTCTTTGGACTTGATACTATCCCTAATTTCCCTTGTCAGCCACGGGGGCACAACTTTCCCTGGTTTATTCTTT